>NC_048224.1:134529632-134539870 GCF_002007445.2 Ailuropoda melanoleuca
GAATCCGGGGATGTACTGTATGGTGACTAAAATAATATAATAATAAATCATTTAAAAAAAAAGTCTGTGAAAGATTAAATATTGAAGAGTACTTTTAAAATAAGACAGAGAAAGTAACACTAGGAAATTGGTAAAAAATATTCAGTTTATGGTATGGTTAAAGAATATTTCAAATTTATTTGAGCAAACATGCAGTTGATTTATATTCTAAGACTATTCATTTAAGTTATAATTATGTTAAAATATTCCTTCTATAATTTTTCAAGACTGACAAATCAGTGTACCAATTTCAAGGTATACGACTAAAATAAAATATGAGATTGATTATTTTAAACACTGGATTGAGAAAAGAAACATGAAAATGTTTATTTTCAAAACAAAATTTTTTGTGACACCGTATTGCAAAATTTTACATTGACTTAGAAACCTATTAGTGTAAAGGAAAACTCTTGTGTATTTTAGGACTAAGACCATATCTATAAAACTGTAACTAAAAGAGATGAGAAGAAAGAATACTCATTCTATCCAATATTATAAAATCTGTACATGCAGTCTATTGAATGTTAAGTCTGGAAATATCAAAACAAACATTCTAATTCACCATTGGCCATACCCATATGGAAATGAATTTATTAATGATTTTTAAGGTCATCCAAAAGTACCATAAAAGTGAATATGTCTTGGGGCGCCTGGGTGGCACAGCGGTTGAGCGTCTGCCTTCGGCTCAGGGCGTGATCCCGGCGTTATGGGATTGAGCCCCACATCAGGCTCCTCTGCTATGAGCCTGCTTCTTCCCTCTCCCACTTCCCCTGCTTGTGTTCCCTCTCTCGCTGGCTGTCTCTATCTCTGTCGAATAAATAAATAAAATCTTTTAAAAAAAAGTGAATAAGTTTTATATAAATATGTATTAATATCCCTAGGGCATTTTTTATGACATGAGAAAACTGGCAAAACAAAAATATTAAGTCAATGTTATAATTTAGACATGAATATTTTCTTTTGTCATTGAATATCTTGCTAGCAGGAAGTAATGAGTCATTTGTAGCAAGTACATCATAACAGAGATGGATTTATTTTCACAAAGATGGATTTTATTTTCCTCCAAAGTACTTGGTCTATCTAAGCTCAAAGCAGAATGGTACCAAATCTATTGTTGACCTTACAGCTATTCAGAGACTTAAATAATAGCAATTTATATGGAAAATTTTTAAATGAAATTAGTCCTAAAAGTCAGCCATAGGATAAACTTCACACACGCTATTCTTAAAATAGTTTTGTGTCATCTGTCCTGCTTGAAACCATTAATATCTGGAAGAAAACCTACCTCTGGGTAGAGGTCCTGCTATACTGCTGGCTCTGCGTGGGAGGGCAAGCCCACTGCGTACACTGAGCACACTGTTTTGCTTGTTGCATATATTTATACCGGCAGTGAGCCCTATTATGCAGAATACATATTCGTGCTCTCCACTTGGTTTGATCCCTCAGAGTCAACAATATTATTAGAGTTTGTTATTTTTTCTTTTAATTTGTGGACACTGCTCTTCCACAGAAAGAGAGAAGTCACAATCTATGTCTTATTGAATTCGGTACTGTCTATACCAGTGAATATCAATCCTGGTTGTGCATTAAAATGACTTGGGAAGAGCTTCATTTTAAATAGTAATGCCAGGGCCATGACACTGATGAGTCTGGTTCAGTTTTGGAGGAATGGTAATGAGTAATGAGTGTGCTGTAAAAGATCCTCAAGTGAACCAAACTGAAGTTGGAGTTGAAAACTACTGGTCTAGATTCCTAGCACAATTCCTAGCACAACAGATAACATAGAAAAATTACTAGATGTATGAAATGAGAGTCAAAAGAATATCACCTTAAAGAATCAGAGAAAAGAGCTCTCACCAAAATGTATCTTCTGTAAGAAACAGGAGAACATTTCAAAATTGCTTTTAAGATTTCTCCCAACAAGATTCTAGAATCTATTCCATCTATTAAATAATAGTTTAACCTTCAAATAAGTAGAGTAGAAAATCTATAAAATTACAACATGGTATCAGGATGATACAATTATTACTGTTGTATTCAGAACTTCAACAATAAGGCACACATTAGATTTAGATTTATAAAGAGTAAGATGTGTAATGTTGAGGGATTTTTTTTCATATTAAAGAAAATGCTATGAATGTAGAAATATTTCAAAAACGTAAAATAATGAAAAAGGTTAAGGAGCAATGGATAAATGAACTTAATATTAAATATTCAAACCAAGTAATAATTCATCTATATTTTTAAAAGAAAGGTAATTTTATAGTACAGTTATTAATGTTCAAATTGGCTTAGACACTGAAGATGAAGAAAAGGACATACAGCATTGACTTATAATTCTCTGGCTATATCTAGACATTTGTCAATTTTTCCTTCTTTCTTTTTTCTTTCTTTCTTTGTCTCTTTCTCTCTTTCTTTTCTTTTCTTTTTTCTTTTCTTTTCTTTTTTTTTTTTTTTTTTTTTTTTTTTTTTTTTTTTTTTTTTTTTTGGTATGTCAATGCTCCCAGGCTGCTTCTTACTTTGTGCAAGACTTTGTGCTGCACGGAGTTCCAGCCCTCAAACAAAGAAACAAAAACAGTGTGCAGTCTCTTCCTTCCTATGTCCTTTACAGTCAAAATGATATCAGAAGATCCCAAAGGCAATACAATATATCTTATCACCAAGAATTGTGAAACTCGAGTGGATGACATAAAAATAAAAGTTCACATCTGAGGTTTAAGAGTCCAGCAAGTGATACAATAGGAAGGCTGAATCCAGGGGCTGCATTCTCTGAATCTTCCCATATATCTCTGTTTCACTATCAGTTTCCAATTCTTTCCTGTTCAATGCCTCAACCTTTAAGTAACCTTTCTTTATCTCTCAGGGTCCTTGAATGAAAGCACAATTAATGGATTTCTACTAGCATAAGCAGAAAAAGCAATTTATTAGGATAATAATAGGAAACTTATAAATGTGTCCATTTTCCCACCTGTTTTAGCAGCAATGGCAAATGAGGGAATTACCTCAGAAGACATTTCTCATCCCATTTCATACCTGCCTGATGTTCACTGTATCTAGACTTCGAATTTAGCTAGAGCTAGGGTTGAAACAGAAGCCAAGTATACACAGAAAAAAAAAAAATGACATAGCAACAGATGAGCTAGACTTATTTATACCAGTAATATTTCTGAGAATTTTCAAAGGAATAGTTTCTGAGGGTGCTCAATCAGGAAAAAATAAATAATCATTCCAAATTGGAGTCTTACCCAAAGAGTCTGGACAGACTAGTTTATGTTGAGCAGTTGGACTTATTTCTAGTTGTTTAATAAGCATGTTGGCTAAAACTTGGGCTCAGTGAAAACCCATAAGGGTTGCCAGAAATCCATTGCATTCAAAGTAGGAAGGATGTGAGATCTTTGGAATATGGAATGCTAGAATGTCTGTCAAGATTGTGACCTGCTTAACTATTCACTAACTAGGATTCTCCCAGACTATTCCTTTTATCGGGATATTAGATTACATTTACCAAAAGAGATTACAGGTGGAGTGATGCCAAAGGAACATAGGTCTCTCCAAAAACACTGGGATCGGAGATATTTGTATTGTCACAAACCAAAGACGTAGGATTTATTCATAAGAGGCAAAGAGCTGTTGTGGTCTTAATGAATGTTAGGGCCATTGGAGTCATCAGAATTATATGCCCATGGAGGACTGTAGCTGTAAATTGACCATGGATTTCCAAGGATCGTAATTACTGTCTGCTCTTTCAGGTACTATTATATTTCTATTTTTGACAAGTATTCTAGCTCTAGTGCAGAGAGGTCCGATTGAAACCATTGAAATAGAGTTTTAATGCTCACTCTATTCCCAAATTTGAGTCAAATTACAGATCCCAAGTCCTTCTAATAAAGGGAAGGTAGATATTTCTGAGTAAGGATATTATGAGAACATCAAAAGTTCTATAAACTTTTTTCTAGCCTTCAGCAAAGGTGCCTGTTTCCATATACAAGAGTAACTGTGCACTTGTGAAATGGAAATACATTAGATAAGAGCTTTACTTTGATTTTGAGAAACCCACAGTTTTCTGCCAATCTAAAATCAAAGAGGAAATAGCACTGAGTTCAGAGGACAATGGGGTCATCCCAACTCTGCCCCACAGTATGCCATGGATATATCCCCAGTTCATGATTAAAAAGTCTTCCTCCTCAAAATATTTTATTGGTCTAAGTTCTAAACAATTACATTGTTTCTCTTGAATTTAATAATGTATGTTTAAATAGAAAATTATTATTTAATAAATAGTGCATTCTTTTTTTTTTTTAAAGATTTTATTTACTTATTTGACAAAAGCAGAGGGAGCAGCAGAGGGAGTGGGGAAGCAGATGCTGCTGAACAGGAAGCTTGATGTGGGGCTCAATCCCAAGACCCCTGGACCATGATCTGAGCTGAAGGCAGTCATTTAACAGACTGAGCCACCCAGGCACCCCAATAAATACTGTGTTCTATAGTATTAGATGTTAAATTGGAGATGTTAAATTAGAGAACTTTAAGTTTTAAAAGTGACCCTGAAAAACACTGACTCGGCTAGGCATTCATTTCAAGAAAAAGTTCATAGAGGTCGGGGATCATTTGGATCTGCTTCCAGCACAGTCCTCGTCTTCCTGTGTTTGAACAGCTGATTTGAAATAAACAATTATAACACAATAATTATAAATATGAAGAGAACAGAATTTGAATAACATTAATTCAGTCCTTCTATATGATCATTTACATTTTTTCTATTACATTTTTTACCTGCAGAGCCGTTTAAAAACCGGTAGAATCAACCTCAAAAGAAACAAAAATATTGATAGTACTGCAGTTTCTAGAATTTATTGTGCAATGTAATTTTTTGACTCTCTGCCAAACAACTATCTGTTTAAGATTTTCCTTACTATAGACTATATAAAATATGTATATATTTTATATATATAATATTTTGTATATATAATACAATATTTTATATATTGTGTATATAATAAAATTAATAAAAACAGTTTAATAAGCTATCAACAAAATTACAAGAAACCTATTGAATGGGAGGACATTTTTGCAAAGAATATATCCAATAAGCAGTTACTATCCAAATTATATAAAGAACTTAAAAAAATTCTACAACTCAACACCAAAAACAAATAAATAAAAAAATAATCCAATTAAAAATAGGCAAAGGACCTGAATGGACTTTTTTCCCCCCCAAAGAAGACAGATGAATGGCCAACAGGCACATGAAAAGATCCACAACATCACTCATCAGGGAAATGCAAATCCAAACCACGGTGGGGTATTAGTACACTGTCAGAATGGCTAGAATAAAAAAAAAGACAGTAAATAACAAATGTTGGAGAAAAAGGAACCCTCACGCACTGTTGGTGGGAAGGAAAATTGGTTCAGCCACTGTGGAAAACAGCATGGAGTTTGCTCCAAAAAATTAAAAATTGACTTACCACATGACTCAGTAATTTCACTACTATGTATTTTTGCAAAGAAAATGAGAACCCTAATTCAAAAAGATATATGCAACCCTATGTTTATTGCAGCATTATTTACAATAGCCAAGATATGGAAGCAACCCAAATGCCCATCCATAGATGAATGGATAAAGAAGATGTGGTGTATATGTACAATGAAATACTACTCGGCCATAAAAAGAACAAGAACTTGCCATTTGCAATAACAGATCAACCTAGAGCATAAGTGAAGTAAGTCGAAAGAGAAAGACAAATACCATGTGATTTCACCCATACGTGGAATTTAAGAACAAAACAAAGAAAAAAGAGACAAACAAAAAATAAACTGTTACATACAAAGAACTGGTGGTTGCCAGATGGGAGGTGGCTGAGGGCGATGAGTGAAATAGATAAAGGGGATTTATAGTACTCTTATTGTGATGAGCACTGACAATGTATAAACTTGTTGAGTCATTGTATTGGACACTTGTAACTGGATAACACCATGTTGATTATGCTTCAGTTATACATTTGTATGTGTGTGTATACACACATATGTATATATGTATATATACATGTACACAAATATATGTATTGACAATGCATACATGAAGAAGATCAATTTTGACAAAATAATTTGCAACGTCTATTGGATGCTGATTCCGAACATACACAGAGTTCTGGAGAACCTTGTGCCAGGCCTGCAAGGTATTTCCACAGAACCTGTGCAGAGTCTTCAAAGAGTCATTCTACCACTCTACCATTCTGCCTGATTCAGTGGAGGAGTGTTATGGTAATACCAGTGAATTCCATGAGCAAGGGCCCATTGTCACACTTTTGTTACAAGGAGTAAGTTCCTTGGTTAGATGCCATCCTGTGTGAAATCTCACAATAGTGCACAGGAATTCTGTAAGTTTCTGGTTGCCGTTTTGGCAGAAATATATTTGCAGGGAAGGCAAATCCATACCCAGAGTAAGAGTCAAAATGCTGCCACTTCTGTGATGTAAGTCCAATGTAATTCACTGGCCACCAGGGAGCTGACTGGTCACTCTAGGGAACTGTGTCATATCGAGGACTCAGTGTTGATCTCCGCCCCTGGCAGATTGGACACACAACAGTGGTCAGAGCCAAGTCAGCCGCGGTAAATGGAAGTCCGTGTTACTAAGCCCACACATAACATCCCTCTCTGCTGTCATGGCCATTCGGTGCATGAACCCACTGGGCTACGACAAAGGGGGCAGACTGGTAGTCACAGAATGGGTCATCCTATCCACTTAATTATTAAAATCCTCCTCTGCTGAAGTCACTTTTGGTGACTTCATTAATTCAGCCAACATAATTCGATTTAAAAATTTAAGAAGTTTTTTATATTAAAAACTAAACTATAAGGCATCAAGGTAACTTTTATTTTAATAAAATTGAATAGTAATACCTTCTATTTATTCAGAGACTTTAAATTTCACTTAGAGTTTGTTCTTCCCAAAGTTCACACAGCTAAAGTTTGAGAGAGGTTGGGTTAGAACAGAGCAATCCTGCTACTCAGAGTATCATTCTTTTTGGAAAAAACCTAGGGAGGAAGCTTAAATTCCAACCTCAAAGTCAAGGAGCTGAACCTGAAAGTCCATCACTGATCTTTCCCACTGTGTCCTGTTACTATCATTTCATCCAATAAGGGGCTCTGATCTGATTTTCTCTTTCCTCTTTTTTTTTTTTTAAGATTTATTTATCTATTTACTTAGAGAGACAGAGAAAGAGTGAGCACATGCAGAGGAAGGGACAGAGGGAGAGAGAGAATCTCAAGCAGACCCCCTGTTAAGTGTGGAGTCCATGGGGCTCAATTCCACAACCGTGAGATCATGACCTGAGCTGAAATCAAGAGTAGGACGCTTAACTGACTGAGCCACCCAGGTGCCCATCTGATCTGATTTTTAAGCTTAAGTATCTTTTTCAAGAGATCTGTAAAATAATCATGTCAGTTTATTGACTACTTCCTTTGTATTGGTCATTGCAACCCTGCTTTCCTATATACAGCCTCCTTTATTCCGCGCAAGAAATCTATGACGTAGGTACGGACTCTCCTAGGAAGAAAATGAGACTGAAAAGGTTGAATAACTTGCCTAAAATCATGCAGGAAATAAGTAGAACCTAGAATCTCTCATTTGTGTCTGTCTGAAAAGTCTTTGTTCTTAATTATCATGTTATATTGCCTCCCACTGTTATAATTCCATTTTATGAAATGCTAATCCTGTGACCATTTTTTACAGAGGTGTGTGTGTGCATGCATGGATATGTATTCTAAATGGCAAATATGTATATTTGTGTTCATATTCATATTTGTAATGTGGTAACCTATACAATGATTGTTCTACTCCCTAGAGCAAAGTGCACATGAAAGTAAATGGTATATCCCATAGTCAGGTACTAGCCTAGTCATTTTCACACATATTAGATACTTTACCACTCATTACAACCGTGAACGATAGGGTTTATTGCCCCCTTTTTCCAGATCAATAAATTGAGTTGAGGGAATTAAGGTAAATTGCCCTGGCTGACGTAGCTAATAATTGGAAGATCTGAAACCTAAGGCAAGGTCTATTAATTCCAAAGCTCGTGCACTACCTGTGATAACACACTGCCTGTCTGGGTATTCATTATCTTGCTAACCAAACACCAAAAGTTTCTTTTAACTGGGGAAAAGTTACTCTTCTATGTCTTAAATTGCCAGATACAATGAGATTTTAAAGCCAAATTAAATTCAATAGTCTTGTACATTCTCTTGAGCTCCCTACAGCAAAGACTCGGTGAAATGTCAAGGTTACAGCCAGACAGTAACTGAAATGAACTTTGCTTCTTGGACACAATTAGTAAAACCAAGAACAAATGATAATATAAAATCCGTAAGCCCATTTCTAAAGTTTTCACTTAATCTGTATATTACTTTAGTTCCACAAAGAAATAGTCTTCTCACAGGGGGGAAAAAAGTGTTATGTGAAGATGCTGGCACTAACATTTTGCAATAAATTTTATGAATGGATAATAACATCATAATATAACCATAGCTTATTATTTATTTTAAATCCTGAGATTAATAGATGTTTCTAAATATAATGATTTTTCATAATTTCAGCAGTTTTTTTTTTTCAAAATCTGTATCCTATTTCAATTAAGATAGCATATCAAAAATACGTCTTTCTATCTGCTACATGCTTTGCAACCTCAATTTTCCATATTTGGAAAAATGTTCTTATCAAGTACACCTAGAACATTAAGACAGCTGGCATAATATTTCTGTTATATACTATTAACAGATTCAACTCTGCTGTAAAGATTTTTAAAACTATTTTATGTACAAATGCCTCAGTAGAAGTTTTGGGCCTATCAGAAGAATCTAAGCAAATTTAGTATATTTTCAATGAATAAAAATACGATCAAGCCATTTTTCCTCAGAAAAAGAATCACTGAGATACTTTGATAGTCTTCTTATGTACTTTTCTCTTCTCGAGTCTTTCTTTGAAAAAATTTTTGGGGCAATTTTCTTTGGGATCTGAACATACATGGGGTGTGATGTGATGGGAGGTGGTACAACAGTTCATTTATTCAAGAAATATTTATTGCCAGGGGCTCCTGGGTGTCTCAGTCAGTGAAGCATCTGCCTTCAGCTCAGGTCATGATCTCAGGGTGCTGGGATGGAGCCCTGCATGGGGGTCCCTGATCCACAAGGAGTCTGCTTCTCCCTCTCCCTCTGCCCCTTGCTTGTGCTCTCTCTCTCTCTCTTTCTCTTGATCTCAAATAAATACATAGATAAATGAAATCTTTAAAAAAAATGCAAAAGAAATATTTACTGCCATGCATTGTGTTCAGCTCTGCAGTGACTATGGTGAAAATAGAGGTGACACAGACCATACAGTGCCAGGAATGCCACACAAGTACAGACATCCTACTATAACTTTGGACTTCCTTTTTTTTTTTTAATTCTTAGATAATAATGATGCAAGCAGTTAACTAGCCATAGTTTGAGTACCGCTTGTATAAATAGTTGTGCTAGATTTGGCATGAGCTCTCCAGGGATAATGTCGTTAGAAGTCGCATCTGGAAGATACGGAGGACAGTGGGAATCAATGAGTCTTGCATTATGCAAATCATGGTAGTGTGGGTTGGTTTGAAACGTTAATTCCTTTTCAAGTGGTCAAGGCACCACTTCTCATCAAAGTTTTGGGGAGAATTGCTCTGAGGTTTGGAAAAGAATCAACAAGGCCTTGATTCCAGCCGGAGCTATCATATCGATGAGTGAGTGGAATAGCTGGCAAATCACTTCATTTATTCCTTAACAACGATGCAGGAATTCAGGGCTGGCTCCTCTATGCCTTCTGTTTCTGGGAGCAAGATAAATCCCAGTCCTTACAAGCAGAATCGCAAGCTAATAAACACATCTTTCCTTGGGCAGCACTGGATAAGACATATACATTTGGGGATTCTAGTTGGGAGAGGTAGGAAAAGTGGAAAACTCACCATCACACTGCAAAGCAAGACTACCTTACTTGTTTTAAGCACAGGTAGACTAGAAAGCTGACACTATCAGATGGAGCATTCAATGTTTCATCTGTCAGTGCTCACCTTAACAGTTCAGTATATGTTAGGATTTTTCTTTCTTTCTTTCTTTCTTTCTTTCTTTCTTTCTTTCTTTCTTTCTTTCTTTCCTTTCTTTCTCTTTCTTTCTTTCCTTACTTTCTT
>NC_048224.1:134539888-134708552 GCF_002007445.2 Ailuropoda melanoleuca
TTTTTTTTTTTTTTTTTGTATATGGACATGAGTTTCTTATGAGATGGTATGCAGAAGTCCATCACTTTACTAAGTGAAGAGAATCTCCATCATATGGATCTTAAATGGGTTTTCTTGAGAATGATACACACACATGAATAATATTTTTCTGTGTGAAAATATTCTAAATTGATTGTTTTGGTGATAGAAGTTAAATAAAGGTAAAATGTACTAGGAAAGTATTGCTTCTGGGTCAGAGAACAGACATTTAGATTACATAAAGTAGCATCTCACCTCGTATTTATGGAATACAATTGTATTTATAGAAAACCAAGTATCTAAAGGGATTACTTTGAATCTTTAATTATATTTCATTATATTTTGTGCAGGAAATTAAATTCAGTAATGTGATTCACAGATTTGGTGATTTATAAAGTACATATACATTTCATAAGAATCTAGGATCTTCTATAGATTCTTTATGAAAGTGCAAGGGCCTTACTTTATTTGTAATTATATTTCTTCTAAATTCTTTTTATTTTTCTGTTAAGGAGAAGGAAAATTAATTGAATAGTGATTTAAGCCATAATGTAACAGGAAAAAAGTCAGCAGGATATTAAAAATTCCTAAGCCTCTCTGTGACTTTAAATATTCATTTGATTTCCATAAAATGACTAAAATTTTGTAGCCAGATGATATGCAAAAAAGAAAAGACTGACATTATTCACCAAGCCTGGTGAGCTCAAAATGTGTAGTTCACATAACACAATCCAGAAATTAGTTTTTTTTTTCTTACTTGATACCACAATTCCTTTTTCCCCCCATTTACACCACATTTGCTCCCTTATCTTACAATTGCTTTTCTACACCCTATTCAGGCCAGTCTTTTTCAACACCCTGCTCACTTAACACATTCTTCCCTCATCTTCTCCCAAACATGCCCCTTCCCACCACTTGGCTACCAAGTTCCTTAAGGGAAGCTCTGAGTAATTAGAAGATTTAAAAAAAAAAAAACTTACATTACCAGAAGTTTATCAGTTGACAGTTTCATAAACAAGGAAAAGAGCCAATATTCCAAGCAAAGTTTATCACCACTTCCTTGCCATTTTGTTTATTTGGCTTCAGCCATTTGGAACTCCGCTCACTAGGTGCAGAGGCTGGAGTCTACACAGCATCCAGTGACTGCATCTGTAGATCTTAACATCATGTGTAAGTGGATTCCTCATATGAGAACTAAACCAGTCCCCATTAAAACAAACGAGGGGCATGACTACTTCCACGGATTCTTTCTGTCTGGTCAGGAAAATGTCTGGAGATAAAACCACTGTGAGATCATTGTTTCTATGATAAGCATATGAAGGGCAGCTTAACAGCGCTTTGAGAAAGAACAGATATGTATCTCCGTTAAGCAGATATTTGACATTGATATTTTTATCAGCCATTTCCTTTAGTATTTTTCTCAAAATACACTCAAGCTTGCTAACATTCTAGCCAGGAAACATTCAAATGAATAGAGATAATCCTTAGGCACTTGAAGTCCACTCCAGCTGCTGAGCTGCAAGTGGCCCAAGGTTCTGGGGGTTTTGTACACCACTAGTTCCTTTTTCTAGTGGGAAAAAATAATTCAAGTACAGCAACTTGGGCCATGATGTATAATTAATTCTATTATGAAATTAATACACTCTACTGTCCTTCACATTTCAGTGACTAAAGTCAGGCATCTGACTTTGAGTAGCTCATTGACTAGGCACCAAAAGGGAACTCTTGCTTAAGACTTTATTTAGGTCATAAAGAGCAGGTATAAGCAGTGCAGAGCAAAGTTCTATCCTGAAGCCTGTGGAAGGGAATCTGAAAGGATAAGGGTAATATAATGTCTCATTGAAGAAGGAAGGGAATCCGAATTCAATTGAAACCAATGGAGTTTGGTTATGCATGAACGGCATTCATGGTAGTTTCCCATACAGTCCTGTGATCTGTTATCCACAGATTTTTAGTTGCAGACATTTTATACATTACCATTTTTTTGTGTGTAATTATACACACATGCACACACACAAACACACACAGAGAGGTCACTAGAGTATGGCAAATAAATTTCAATCACATTTCAAGGTTAAATGTTTGAATAATTGCAATCAGAAGAGCAAATACTCTGATTCCATCTGCAAGTTTCTCTTGGCTACTGAGTGTGAATCTCCCACTGGAGGGCTAATAATGTCTTAAACCACAGATGTGAGACCGCCATAGGAGTTGGGAAGTCACGATGGTGCCACTATTATCACAATCCATAGACTCAGAAAAACAGCTGTCCCTACTGGGCTGAATTCTCAGAGTTGTGAGAGCACCTAATCACGATGACAAAGCAGAAATGTGTGTTGAGCTTTGTGAATTGATAGCAGCTTTACATAAATAAGACGTATGTTACCACAAGTAGGCTAAGACCAGGATATAGGTATAGGCATAGGCATAGGTATATATATACGTATATATGTATACCTATGCCTATGGTTATGGATGTGGATATAAGTACAAATACAGATGGATAAATAAAAATATAGTTATATAGGGAGAATATATATAGAGAGAGATATATAGAGATAAATATAGTTATATAGAGAGAATAGAGAGAAAGACAGAGATAATCTTCAAAGTAATCACAGATTTTCTTCCTTTGAGACGTTTGCACTGTTAATTTCTCATCACCGAGCTCACTGTCTCCAGTTGTTTCAAAATAACTCTCATCAAATAATCTTTCTCACTGAATGACATTACCTCATTCCAAAAATCTGTTCACTGCTCTCATCCTTTGGTATAAAACCCTTTCTCAAACTTCTCTGCCATGGACTTGAAGGCTCCTAATGCATTCGCATGGTTTATATTTTCCTCTAGAAATAGGCTAACATGTCCAGATTTGAAACTCCTATGTTATTATGGAGAAAAAGGGAATTTGTGGGACATTTTGATCCTTCCCTAAAATTCAGTTGCCTAATAAAGGAACTTATATAAATCACTGTAAAAATGTTAAGCACTCACGAACACAGGAAATGAGATCACAATAAACCTCCGTGTACTCATTACCCAGGTAAGTCAGTTATCTGGATTTCATGAACCTCCTTTTTGTCATCTTGACTCTAGGACTTCAGTAACAGTGACACATTTTATGGAAGACGTAAGTCAAATTAACTTTTTAGATAGGAACAATACTCCATTACTTTTAGGAACAGCAAAACGTTAAGCACAGCAATAGAAACAAACTAGGAATTAATTAATAAGAAAAGAACAAGGTAATTTAAGTCTATCCACAGATCAGAATTCCATATAGTTATTAATTTAATAGGACAGATTTGTGCATGCAGCCTTATTACTAAAGAAAGGTGCATATACCTATTATACACCTATTATATATAGATAGCATACCCACTATATGTTATATATACATATACATAATGTTTATACAAAATATACACATTACCTATTTATACATATAATGATAATATATGATTAATATACATAATGGATATATATTTATTATAATATATAATATACTATGATTTTTAATGGAAAAATTAAAAAGCTATAAATATTGGATGCCTTGGGAGGAGGACTTCCTATTCTATGATTTTTATAACTCTATACTGTTTGAAGTTTTGTTATGTGCAAGTATCCTTCCTATCCAAAAAGAAGTAAAACCATTCTGACTTATGATTGCTTTTGCTAAAATCCCCACTTTTCCACTTATTAGTTGTACGACTTTGAAGAGTTTGTTACTTTCTCTCTTGAGGTTTCAGTGTTCTGTATGAATGGGTTATTAATTGCTTCCTATATTCCACAATTATATAATGATTGGCACAATGTAAGAGTCAATAAATAAATGTTAGTTTTAAGAGTATTTTTAAAATAATACCTTCATCATTAATACTTTCTATAATCCCATTCACCTATATGTTTGCTTTAAATTTTATAAAGTTAGATATAAATTTATATCTATATATATGTATCCCTATATAAGTATATATAAAATATATAGATTTATATATAAGTAAATGTAATATATTTAAATATACAGTAAGTTTTAGATAGTATATATTATATACTTTCTAAAATTATCTGTTAATGTGATAAGAAAAACATTCCACAGTAGCTATTGGATGTGGAAAGTTTAAAAAACAAACTTCATATTTCATTCTAGAAAAATCTTACCTACCATTTCACACAGGGTCATGTTTTGAGAATCTTAGAATGCTGGAGTGCATTTTTTTCAACTAAAAAATGATCATTCATATCTGATGTCAAAAATGCCTAAGTATCATATATTATGTATTCATTCAATGAATAGTTTTGATCAACTACCATAATACAGATTAAAAAAAATAAGTTGGGACAAAGATACAAATGTAATAAAAAGAACACAACAACAGCCTAGGTCATGCCTTCAAAGGGTTTGAGGTAGAAAGGGGCAATTCAGCACATGCTGTTCCTGGATCAATACAAGCACTGAAATGCTATCTGAGCAGTGAAAATGACATCAGCTCCAAAACAGTCCCTTCATCTCACAGCAGGAAGGGTATTCCTAATTAAACATAATATTCGTGGCTCATGATTGAGTCAGATCTAAATATTATTAGTGTAAATACAATAACATAAGGGAGAGATCTAAACTACTAGCATTCTAGTGAACTGTAAAACTGTAAAATAGCTTAAACATTATTGTTATTAAAATATTGATGCACACCTTGGCCATGGGAAAACAGCTACGTTTAATAGTGTCAAGAGCAATAAAATCCCTATAAGGTAAAGAAAACAAATATTGACTGTACCATCAAATGTTTTCTTTAGCCCAATGATATTACAATGAGTTGAAATCATTTTACACCTCAAGTAACATCAAAGGACAAAAGTTGAGGGGCGCCTGGGTGGCTCAGTGGTTAAGCATCTGCCTCCTTCAGCTCAGGGTGTGATCCTGGGGTTCTGGGATCGAGCCCCACATCAGGCTCCTCTGCTGGAAGCCTGCTTCTTCCTCTCCCACTCCCCCTGCTTGTGTTCCCTCTCTTGCTGTCTGTCTCTATCTCTGTCAAATGAATAAATAAAATCTTTAAAAAAAAAAAAAAAGGACAAAAGTTGAGTATGCAGCTGTCTCATCCATTGTCCTGTGAAGGCACCCACCCTTGGCTATGACATCTATGAACTCATCCCTCCTCAGCAAACTGACCGGGTGCCATGAGCGGCATCAGGAAGCTTTTGTGGATGATGGCACTGATTTCAGAAGACCTCCGTAATTACAAAGATAGAAGAGAAAGATTGTGCTTGCTTGCATGAAGCTTGAACATCTTCCTGCAATCTGTACACACACAATTCAGTGATTTGGGGCTAAAAAGGAGGATTGAAGAGCTGAGAAGAGCATGATTACCCAAGAAGACAGCTTGCCTCTAATATCTAGATGATCCACCTTCGTACTCTCATTGACACCTTGCCCATCCTTTTCACCACCACCTTGTTGCATGGGCTTCCTTCAATCTGCTAAGAGTTGACCTGCCAGTAGCTTGCCTCTCCTCTGTAACAGCCTGGGAATTTCACCTGAAGGAGGTTTTGGAACTCAAGACTCCTGTCAGTACTGAATACAGCTAAATGCACCTTGCGTGCAATTCCCCAAACCTACATTATGTCTGGAGTTGCTTGTACAATTATTTATGAGAAAGTACCATGATCTAGGGCAGAGATGAAGGGATTATTCCAGAAATCAATATGCTTTTGTTAAGAGGTTTACTTTCGTGATCTTCACTTTAATTTTTCACTCCTTTTGCCCTTTCCCAGCACAAACTTTAGGAACAGTATTTACTGTGTCCATCATACCAAAAATTTACAAGCTAAATGAGATACACGGTCCAAAGAAACAGGCTCAGTTTCTAACAGAGCATAGCATGCTATCATATCCCGGGCACTGAAGTGGCCGTATGTCGGCGTGTGTGTGCGCACACAGGCACATACTCCCTCGTAAATCCTCAAGTCATTCAGCATTCCTGTTCAACAGACTTAAAACTGTGTTGAACAAAAGCCATTCTGCTGCATGCATTTGCAGAAGGATATAATTAGTTGTTCTTTCAGTTTCCTGGATAAAGATGGCACATATAAAAAATAATAGGCTGTCAATACCCTAAAAGGTTAGCAGTATGAACTCAACAAAGGAATATCTTTTAAGGCAACAAGAGCTTACTTTTCCCTAATACTTGTGGTATTTTGGGATTCCATATGGCATGAAAGCATATGCTTAAAATGCAAAGCAAGTATATTTATATTTTATTTATTTTTTATCTAAATGCTTCTAATCATAATTTTTAAATTAAAAAAAATTACCAATAGTAAGTTTATAAAGTAGACTAACATAGAAGAATAGCTCTAAAAAGTAATGCCTCGGGTCAATTTAGACCCACAAAATGTATATTAGTCAATTCATTTTTGTGCTTCAAATAACTCAATCGATGGGGATCTACTGAGGAACTACTATATTTGTCATAGTTTTTGTGTACTTTTGAAAGAAAGAGAAGAGGAAAATAGGGGAGAGGTTAATCACAAATTCTATATTGTACCAAAGTAATAGAATACATTAAATTATTATGATATGATTTCTATCTATCTCACTACCCATCTATTTATTATTTGGAAGCTTAAAATCAGTACTAAGTGATTCTTACCACCTTGTGGACCACCATCGGCTTAAAGATGCTATGAAATCTTTGTCCAGAAAGTCACAGATAGTTGGGAACCCAAACTCTGACAGAATCTTGCACCCACTGTCATTGAGTTCATCTTCAAGGCCAGAAGCAGCAGGTTAAGGACAGCAACCCTAGTCATGAGAGACACGATTTAGTTACAGTGCCATTTCAATTCATCCAAATTTAGATAGTATGTTAATATCTATTTACTTCTCCATTTTTTATATTAGCTGTCACCAAAGCAGAGCACACAAGCCCACAATCCCAACCGGCAGCAATTGGAATCTTTTACTTTCAAGCATAATTTCTTTTGAAATTTCTGGGAAGGACAGGCCACTCCTGGGATTGGGTGCTAATGTTGGCAGGAGACAGTAAGGACTGTAAAGGTGAGAAACTGATAAGCATTCTAAACTAGCTGGAGGACAAGGAGAGCTCTTCTAATGGCACTTTGTCAGGAAGCCAACTCCTTCCCACTTAAAAGGTAGTGTGTGCTTATGAGCAGATAAATTATCCCTCCCACCATTCAGTTACTTAAGAAGACAACCTAAGAGGCCACTGAACCTCCTCCACATAGCAGGGAATAGCTTTTAGAGGAAATGACTGTGCAAGAAAATGAATACAGATGTGAGCCCGGTGGTGGGTTGATCAAAGCCCTGTGTGAATGTCCAGGCTCACAAGGTCTTCCGTCCTCCATGGAGAAAAGGCTCCCCAGAGCAACCACAGCAAAAGCTCAGAGGAACATGGGTGGAGAAGACTGACCTGATGTATGGAGGACATATGGTATGCTAGTGAAGAGTCCAGAAAGAAAAGAGGCATCTGGGGATGTGCCTATTTATTGAAGCCCTATTAGAAACTACAATGTTAAAAATCCAAGAGACAATGAGAAACACTCTATTATGTAGAGAAAAATGAAAAAGGACAGCTGGCAAAGCAACTCAGAGGAAAGCCGAGAATCTACAGCAGCAGTTGTGAACGTATGGTGTGTGGTTCTGTGGGTGTCCCTGAGACCAGTTAGGGTGTCTGCAAGGTCAAATCCATTTTCATCATAACAATATGAAGACATTAATTTGTGTTTTTTGCTGTACTGACACTCTTATGACCGGAGCAAAAGCGATAGCGGGTAAAATCTCACAAGAGCATAGATCAGATCAAGATGCAAGGACCTCTATCCTAGTCGTCATTTCCACACCATTCATCTACTGGAAACAAATACAAAACACAAAGCTTCCAAGAAGATCCTTGGTGAAGCACTGAAAAAGGTTAACTGTATATAATTTCAACCCTTGAGTACATGTTACCAGTAAGGCTTCTAGTCCACAGGGGGCTATTAGTAAATTTTGGGGGGAGTCAAAATTATACATAGATTTCCAACTGCATGGCAGCAGGCTCCCTTAACCCTCAAGTTGTTCAAGGGTCAACTCTATTTGCAAAAATGTGAAATAACAACAATCTCACATTCATTTTTGTTTTAGAACTTAAAATCAAAGATAATGGGTTGTATTGTTGTATTTAGATTAGTTAATATTTTTAAACTTTTATCAGTTTTAATTTCTTTTTTCAACATTTTTATTTTTTTAAAGATTTTATTTATTTATTTGAAAGAGTGAGAGAGAGAGCACAAGTGGGGGGAGGGAGGGGGACAAGCAGGCTCAGTGTTGAGCACAGAGTCTGAAGTGGGGCTCGATCTCATGACCCTGAGATAATGACCTCAGTCAAAATCAAGAGTCATATGGTCAACCGACTGAGCCATCCTGGTGCCCCTTAGTTTTAATTTCTAATATAGAAAATATTTATAGATTATATCCTATATAAGCAAAAGCTCTTTAAGGTCTTCAAGAATTTTTGAGAGTATAAAGGACCCTGAAATAGAAATGTGAACAACTAATGTGTTCTAGAATCTATCTTTATTTGAACCCAGGACAGTGCCTAGCACATAGTTGGCACTCAGTAAATATTTAATAAACTAAGGAACTAAACACATGTTCAGTTTCGTCTTATTAGACAACTGTTAGTAATCTTTTCACAAGAATAGATTGTTGATAACTATTTGCATACCTGTCTACACCTGTAAATATTTATAGTTGGTGCTCATTTAATTCAGTGAGTCTTTTTAACATTTCTTATTGAGACATATGTCACACGAGATAAAATTCACCATTTTCAAGTGTACTCTTGAATGTTATTTTAGTACAGTCATTGTGTTGTGCAACCACTACTACTAACTAAATCTAGAACATTTTCATCACACTCCCCGAAAACCCTAGCAGTTAGGTCAAATGCTTCTCTTCCTCTAGCACCTGGCAACCACTGGTCAGTCTACTGTTTCTGTGGATTTGCCTATTGCAGGCATTTCGCATGTATGGGATAGTATACCATGTAGACTTCTGTGTCTTATTCCTTTCACTTAGCACGTTTTCAGAGTTCGTATTGTAACATGCAACAGTGCTTCATTTCTTTTTATTACTGAATAATATTCCATTGTATGATTAGGCCACCCATTCATCAGTCATCAACTGGTAGATATTCATCAACTGATTGATAGTTATTTTTTTCTACTTTTTGACATTATTATGAGTATGCTGCTATGAAGACTCGTGTACATGTCTGTATTTGAACCTGTTTTCACTTCTTTCAGACACGTATGTAGGACTGAAATTGCTGGTTCACATGGTAAAACTATGTTTAACTTTTGAGGAAGTCTCAAGCTCTTTTCCACAGGTGTTGGACCATGTGGCATTCCCACTCACAATGTATGAGGGTCCCAGTTTCTCTACACGTTCACCAGTCCTTGCTATGTTTGTTTGATTATAACCATCCTAGTAGATCCAAAATGGTTTGTCACTGTGGTTTTAATTTGGATTCCGTAACGACTAATGATTTGAGACATACCATTTGTATGTCTTCTTTGAAGATTTATTTATTTATTTGAGAGAGAGAGAGAGAGAGGGAAAGAGCATGAGCAAGGGGAGGGGCAGAGGGAAAGAATCTCAAGCAGACTCTTTGCTGAGTGCAGAGCCTGATGTGGGGCTTGATGTCACGATCTCAAGATCATGATCATGACCAGAACCGAAATCAGATGTTGGACACTTAAGCAACAGAGCCACATAGGCACCCCTGTATCTTCTTTGGAGAAAAGTCTATTCAAATACTTTGGACAGGTTTTAATTAGGTTCTCTCTTTATTGCTGAGTTCTAAGCATTCTTTATATATTCTGGATACTAAATCCTTATTGAATATATATTTACAAATGTTTTCTCCCATTTGCTGCCTTTCTTAGTGTTCTTTTATGCATAGAAGTTTTTTTTAATTTTAATAAAAATTCATTTATCTAGGTATGCCTGGGTGGTTCAGTCAGTTGAGCATCTGACTCTTGCTTTTGGCTCAGGTCATGATCTCAGGGTTGTGAGATCCAGTCCTACATCAGGCCCAACACTCAGCAGGGAGTCTGCTTCTCCTCTCCCTCTGTCCCCCACCCCCACCTTCACTCACATGCGCTATCTCAAATAAACAAATAAATCTTTTTTAAAAAAACCTTATCTATCCAGTTTTCTTTTGTTGCTTATGCTCTTGGTGTCATATCTAAGAAACCATGGCCTAATCCAAAGACACAAAGATTTTCACCTATATTTTCTTCTAAGGGCTTTATATTTTTCTTTCTTCCCTTCAGGTCTTTGATCCATTTTGAGTTAATTTCTGTATATGGCATGAAGTGAGATAGGGGCCCAGATTTATTATTTTATAGGTGAATATCCAGTTTCCCCAGTAAGTGTTATAATTTTAATGTTTAATCATTAGTGTTCTCTCGTTATGGGATGAATGGCCTCAGAAAAGTCCTCTGTGGTTGCTGTTTTGTCTGCTAGGCTCATTTCCCTTTTTCCTTTTCCCTCTAATAGACTCTGTCCCTGTTTCCCAATCTGTTACCCAGGAAACTTTGTGGGGCTCCTATGGTCGGGGTCCTAGAGGACAGCCTATACAAAAGAAATGATAGGTTGTTAAAACATATTTTCCATCATTAAAAATGAGGCATAGCATTTGTTAAGACACAGGATTTTAGAGGAATAACATGACACTATCTGGCTATGAACCATGTACAGGGTGACCTGAACATCTACCAGCTTTTAGGCTATCAGAGGAAGGGTATCCATCTGGCCCAGGCTTCGGCTGTAGCAATTCTGCTGCTCAGCGCCTACAGCCAACCAGACCAATAACAATGTGCAAAGGACCAGTAGGGTATTCATGGAACTTGTAAGAACTTGAAGAACCAGACCTCTGAAAAATTGTTCATATTAAAGTTTTTTTTTTTTTTAAGAGTGTCATAGTAAAGCAACAGATGTGTCCTACTGAACTACTGTCTTGCTCTTTGCTTTAAACTAGAGGGGTACACAAAAATCCAGTGTTGCATTAGAAACATGATACAGGAAAAACAGATAAAACATGGTTCATAATAAGCCTTTTCACCTTTTTTATTTGAAAAAAAATTAGATCTGATACCACATCTGCTTAAATTTTAATCTGGAAGGAGCAAGTCAGTTCTAAGCTGGTGATGTAGTCTTTGAGCTCATCTAAGTCCAGGTGAAGAAGGTAAAACCCAGAGGAACCGTGTGAATTGTCCAAGCGCACATCACTAGTGAGTGACAGTGCCATGTCAATGACAGTAAGATGGTAAGATGGAGAACTAGAGAAGAGACTATTTTTCTCTCACTTCCCGATGATGTGCTTTCAACTATAAGACTTCTTGCCTATATTTATGGGCCCCGTGGAATTTTCAGATTTTTTTTCTCCTTATCACAAGTCTCTTGTCTAAGAAGAAAGGCAAGAAAAGCAGCTACAATTTCTTTGGAAACACACTGTTAAACTGAGTCTCATTTTTGCAAGATTGCAGATTTCTTTTGAATCAAAAATTATAGTTTCTAAAAATGGCTATGAGTCTACACTGTGCATATGATTTTTGTATCATGTAATATTTCAAAAAATTAAAAGGAATGGAATCAAATCGCTATACCCCAAAGTCCTTTGCCTTTACAAAAGCAGTTTGGTCACATTTACTCATTAAAAAAAAATTATGAGAAGCTTAATATCTGAACATATTCATACTTTTACAATATTTTATAGTGAGTGAAACAGGCATTCAGTTTGGTAAAGCTACACAAAAATAAGTGAGGGTATAGTAGATTGTATGAGTATAAGATACAAGACACACACATTGAATAGATTTTTTGGATCATTAACCTATAGTTAATTAAAAAACTATTAAAAATAACATTTTAGAGATCATGCATAACAAAATAGACATCCTTTTTTACTCATGACATTAGTTTCTATTGTTAATGAAAAACTCAAACAATATGTTTTTTTTTAAATAGTTCACATAATTTTGCTTAAAGAAGCAACACAGCTTAGAAGTTAGAGCTTAGAGTGATACTAAATCACATTTTCAGGTATGCAGGGTATCTTTCTAAAATTAATTCTAGGATTGTGTATAGGATGGTCATATGTCACATGAAGTCTGCATGCCCAGAATTATTCTAAATTCATAAGCAATACTAGTTCTGACAAAGGATGGCCAACATACCCATCTAAGTGCTGAAATGAGGTCATAGAGTATCAAAAGTGCACGTATTTTGTAGTTCACTTGGTCCACAAGCTATGAAATTATGCACATCTGGACACATTTTTAATTTGAGAGAACTGCATTTTTGTATATTGCACATAGACTGAAAATTGATTAATTTTTATCAAACCATTTGAAATGTGTGTATTTAAATACATATGAACTATGGACTTAACCTTAAAATTGACAGTGGCACTTTAGGCTATGATCCGTGGGAGAAGCAACACCTTTACTAACAAAAACAGCGGCCAGGGGAGCATTACAGCTCAGGTCATCGACTGGGACGGGGCTCCTGGGAGATATCTTAGGGTGGTGGCTTTTCTTCACGCTGTAGCTTCTGGCTTTTCAGGTTGAAAACTCGACTTGTGGGAAACCCAGATATTGGTTCCTTGGTGGACACCCACCAACAAAGCTCACAGGAGAATGGCGTTTATGCCATACTGCAATTATGTTGGGGAACTATGAGAAATCGGTCTGCCAAGAAGACAAAGCGCCTGCATCAGCTGGTCAGTTCAGCTGCTCTGCATTTTAAATATTATTTGAGCCACTAGATCTATGGTCTAGCAAAACATCATTTATTATTTGTCGGTCCACAATTCATTCATATGTTAAACAGATGTCAAAATGTCTGTCCTGCCTAACTCAAAATACTTCCATAAAGGTAAAATAAGATTAATCATATGAAAATATGCATAATGTTTCTAAAAGTTTTTAAGCTGAAAGGAGAAAGTAAAGGACTCTACATTGTGAGTAAAAAATAAATTTTATAAAGAGAAAGAGACCTAACGGTCCCTATAAGAAAAGATGTCTCCTTTCTTTGAGTATTTCCCTCTATTCCATGATATTCAAGTATTTTTTTTTAAGTGTTTCGGTTCAGGATAGCAATAGGAAATAGTATCATTTCCATTATCATATATCATACTGACACTAGATCAAAAAATTTTTTTTTCAGATCTATGAATGGCTTTGGATTTAAGCAAATCTACGTGCAGTATCTGTATAATCCCTTGATGGATAGCTCAGAAAAAAATATTTTAACCAAACTTAAAGGATTATTGAAGCAAAACTTGCAAATGAAAATAATCCGATGTATTAGTTAGAATAACAGGTACATTTAAGATGATATTAAGAGGAGCTAACAGGAGGAAGCCCATTTTGCTGTGCCAATGGATGGCAAGGGGGAAGAGTCGGGTCCCGGGGCAGTTAGCACTGTGGTTAATGGCAAATGCATGGAAGTCAAACAATCCGGTTTTGAATCTCGTGTCTGACTTAGTAATACCCAAGTACCTTGCAAAAGTCATTTCACATTTTCTTTATGTTATAGGTGTTATCTTTCACTGATTTTATTTAATTTTTTAAATTTAAATTCAATTAATTAACATATAATGTATTATTTGTTTCAGGGATACTGGTCTGTGATGCATCAATCTTATATAATACCCAGTGCTCATTACAACACATACTCAGCCCAATGTCCACCATCCAGTGACCCCATACCCTCACCCCCATCCCCTCCAGCAACCCTCAGTTTGGCATTATATACCTAGAGCAAAGCACATAAATACAGTAAAAGGGTCAGCACATGGACTGAGAAATGGACAATGTCCTGCACCCCAGGCTTCCTTTTGCTCCTTCCTGGTCATTACACCATAACCATGCCCGTGGCCCCAGCCTCCATTACACAGTTTCTCCTGTTCTTAAACTTCTGTTGACTGCTTGCTAATGTTTCCAGCCCTGCTCAGCAGACTTGATCTTCTCAGTAATATTCAATATTCTCATGCTAAACACTTTTCCCTCAAAACCCCACCACTGATTTCCAAAATTCTCTACTTTTCTCCTTCCTTCTGACCAAGTCTTTTTGTTAAGGATTATGGTCCTCTCCCCATACTTAAATTTTGAAAATCCCAAAGGTCCTCTTCTCCCCACGATCCTTGCCCTTAACCTGCACTGTGCTCCAGTGCCTTCCTTTTTCCTGGCCTCCCTTTCCGATTCTCTCCCATTGCTTCTTTTCCCCCATCTCAATCTCAGTGACGGAACCACTGTTCATTCTTTCTCTCTCCCATGAAACCTTGGAGTCAACTTGGATGACCCCGCCCCAATTCCCTCCTGTCATCAGTTACTGAGTGCTTCGGATTCGGCTTAACAGGCACACCACGTCTTGTGCTCATTCCCTTGTTAAAAATTCACTGCTGCTGCCAAAATTAGTTCAGGCTCTTCGCCTTACTAGCTTCCTCAGTGAGCCATTCCCCACAGGATGTCAAAACGAGCTTCCAAAGATGTATATCCAAACACATTGTTCATCTCAAAACCGTCTAGTGGGTCTCCATTACCAACAACAACAAAAAAGATTTGTAAAATTATTTTAGCTAAATAGAGATATATAGATATGTAATCTTCCTTCCTAATCGCTTAACTTTGCTCATTGAATTCGATGTCCCACATCCGTCCTGCTTTGTGTATTTGTTCTTCCTGCTACTGCTTCTTTGTCTTGGAAAACGCCTAACTTCGTGTCTGCAAGTTCACCTATGTAGAACTAACCATTCCCTTCTTAATACTTCTATTATACCTCTATGTTTCGGTCCTAATAGTTTATTCCAATTATTTTATGCTCTAATATCCTTAAGAGTGATAAATACATTGCATATAACTTTTTATACAGTGCAAATATAATGTTGGCATAAAATACATACAAATGCCTTTTAATAAATGCTCAAAACCACATCTTGTTTATTTTAGTTAACAATAACTGAATTCTTACTTTGTGCGTACCACCCGATTAGAAGTTGAAGAGATTTATAGCTGAATAATCCTTCCTCCCCAGGAGCTTACAATCTATAAGGGACCACAGAAACATACAGAAGCAACTCCAATATAAAGGACAGGATTTGTCTCAACCATAGAGGTATAAACAATGACTAAATGTAAGACCAAAATGGGAGATGAGTTTAAGTCTGTCAACAGGGTAGGATTACAAGGTAAACCACAAAAATGGTACAGTGATAAAAATAATTGGAGGACGGAAAGTTATGAACTGTTTTAAGAATCATTTTGAGGGGTGCTTGGGTGGCACAGTCAGTCGAACACCTGACTCTTGGTTGAGGCTCAGGTCATGAGCTCATTGTCCTGGGATCAAGCCATACCCGCCGCCCCCATCAGTGGGGAGTCTGCTTGAAGATTCTCTCCCTCTGCCCCTCCCCCCACATGCTCTCTCTCACTCTCTAAAATAAATAAATCTTAAAAAAAATCATTTTGAGAATCCGGATTTTATTGTACCGATAGCAAAGCCATCAGAAACAGGATGATCAGGAGACGGAGTTAGGAGACTGCACCTAGGGCCAACGTCAGAGTGGTCCTTCGTGTACAGTCTGTGACATACAATATGCTAAATGTTATAGAAGATATAAATATCAATTTAAAAAAAATCATCACTAAGGAGCTTAAAAATCTTTGTACAGGAAAAACTTGTAACTAAAGCGCTGGACATTAAGATCCGGAGAGAAGGCAAAATTGGTGGCTTGGAAATACTTTTCTCTGCTAGAATGTATGCTCTCGAAGGGCAAGGGCTGGTCTCTTTCACCCTCCAGTACATCTTATTTTCTTGAATACCTGTCACATGCTTGTCTAGTGAAAGTGAATTTACCCAGAAGGTTTAAGGGAATGAGAAAACGGTTCCTCGTAGGAAGTGACATTTAAATTGAGCTTTGACAAAATATGAGGTCTTGCTTGATGACTAGGAACCACTTTTCTTCTTTTCTGGCAAGAACCTTCAATTTCCTTGGGAAACTCCTCTTCTCTCCTGGACTGCCAAGCAGGACACTCACCCTGTCCTGGACAAGCAGGGTCAGTAGTGGTCTCTTTCTCAGTATCTGACCCTTAAATGGAAGGATATGAGGAAGGAAAACACCCACAAGGCCGATTCATCCCTGGGGAGGGGGCCTAAACAGGATGAGAGCTGAGACCTTGTACAGGATCCCTGGCTTAGTCTTTCTCCCATCCTTCCTGGTGCAAATCTGCAGCTGTTTAATTCTCTGAGCTACACTCACCCTTAACACATGAACTTTTTTGCTTCTATCAGGCAGGTACAGTTGGTTTCTTTCATAAGCTGCTAAAGAACACAAACTGGCACAATAGTCCATAACCAAGAACTTTGTTTTGCTTTGTTGTATTTACATAAATTATGTATTTCATGGACTATGTCACAGCTGGCTGAACATGAGGGCATCATGGGGGAAACATACTCCTACAGTTTCCCAGTGACCAACTTGTACATAACTGAGTCTTTGCACAATTTTGTTGTGGAATGCTAGACAATTCACTAAGCCTTTCTGAAATTTAGTTCATAAAAGTTAACATTCTTCGCTTATGCAATATTTATATGACTTGCTATCTACCATTAGCATGAGTCTAATTATGCTCTTTACTAGAGGAATGATGGTAATAGCTTTGACAGTGTTCTTGGGATGTGGTAGGGTGAAATACGGTCCCAAACTATAAACCATACTTTCCACATGCCAGTTTAGTTTGTGCAGAGATAGTGGTATACTGATGAGAAATCCCTTTACTGACCAAGTGCCCTTCACTGATGAATAGCAAAAGAAGTTACCTATGAAACATTCTTTTTTTTTTTCTTCAATGCTTCTGTTCTTTCTGGTATGCTTTTGAATAAAATATAGAAAGTACGTAGATTAAGTGGATGAATAAAGGATGTGTTAGTCTATAAGAATAGCGTATCTAAGATTTCAGAAGTGAAAAAAAAATACTGTACAGGATCAGGGAAACTAGTTTCCACATAAACACTCTTTGGTATTCATTTTTCCATCTGGAAAATAAAAACTAATAACCATATGATTTTAATCAAAAGACTACCTGAGTCAGGGTAGGAAATCCCCAAGTGCACCTTCCAGCTGATTCCTGTGAGTGGATAAAATGATGGGGATTCAAGGCATGGTTGAGCAGGCAACCCTCCATCTGCCTTTGCTTCTCCTTCATTTAACATAAGATGGAAATGATGGCTATGCATATGCTTCTATCTTCAAATTGATTGTGAGGCCATCAAAGATTATTCTTTGTAGTCAACTTATGTGTTTACACACTCATTATTCAGTTCCTTAGGGATGCTGATGGCCCCAATATTGAAAATTACTTAATTTTCCATCATCAAATAGAGAAGATAAATCTTCCAGAATCACTTGGGAGTTCATCCTGTAAAGATGTCGAAGGAAGGGATTCCTTGGGCACCATGCTGACAGAACACACTTTTACACGTCGTCCAAAGCCCTTCCGTTTTATCCAAAGCTCACATCTTCTTGTTATAATAAGTACAAAGTCACACCATTTGTGAAATAACAGGAGACAAAAAATCATTTATTTCATCTTTGGAATTAAACAATCCTAGAGTTAATTAATGAAATAACTCTGGAATTAAAATAAGTAAGGATAGATCAGATTCTTTAAAGTTGGCGTCTTACAGATATCCTAGTCTGTAAATTAAAACTTCTATTCATTTTGGCTGAAGAGTATTTTAAATATATATGAAAATTATATTGGATTTTATACACAAGATTTAATTCCTGTCTTGGTCACATATTAGTTAAGAAATCTCAAACAAATGACTTAACCTCTCGGGGTCTTACATCACTCACTTATAAAGTATGGATGGTAACAATTAGGCCATGGGTTTGTTAAATGGCTTAAATGAGATAATATGCATATTAATACAGTGGGCTGCTATCTAAACATCTATTGTTGCTATTATGGACAGAATGTGGAAATTGATATTGAAAGTGAGGAACATCTCCCAACAATTGATCAGAATCATCAATGATGATTTGAGATTTTCACATAATTGATATTCAAATCATAGCATTTTCCTTGAGCATTTTTATAAACTATGAATAGATTCAAATGAAATCATTATGAATACACTCATATTTTATTGTAAAATGTAATCATATGGCAGGAATCAATGAATATAAGTGCTTGAAAATAAAACCACTGGCATACACATCTAGTTAAGGCATGGCGTGCACTGCACAAATAAGCATTATTTCTCTAAGGAAAATGTGAGCCTCACAACTTGACAGGCATTGTAGAATCACGGCCTCTCCTCGATTATGAACTTATAAAGATCGCAATGGCAAATTACACCCTACCCAGGAGTTAAAAAGAATTAAAAAGAGAATAGCCATCAGTTTCGACAGCAAAGTCATATTTCTATTGTTTTGAATTTTAATGAATATTTTTGTGACTATGCAATTTTAGGAAGAGTAACTTGTTTTAGGCCAGTTTGAGATGCTGTGGAGGCTAAACTCCAATAGCGTATTATACTGTTTTATTTAAACACTATTGTCATGTAAGATAAAAATGAAAAAATAAGGAAACAGAAATGTTGAAGTTCCATGTGAGCGTAACAAATACATCAAATGAGTCTTGAAAGACGTGGTCATATGACAAAAAGACATGTATGTGTATTCTATTTTGGGAGTGAAAGCATTATGTCTCCATGACTGGAAAGTCACAGCACACAGGAAAGCACCAGATTAGACCACTTGGCAGAAGAAACTTTGATAATCATTATGAAAAATAAGCTAGTTCAGAAGAAGGCTCTTCTGAAATTTTGAAGAGTAATTGTAAAGAAATGTGAGAATTGAAATGAGGCATAAAACAATTCAGGGTATCAGTCAACAATTGCTCATTTTTTTTTTTTTGGCCCCTTTCCTCCTCCCCACCCCCAGCAATGTTTCTGCAACTTGTAAAAATGTTACTTGAAAATTAAGACAGGACAGAAGTTTTCATCCTTGACAGTCAGATCAGATCATAATTCCTCCTAAAAAAATTTAATACTAGCTTACTGGAAGTCTATAAGGGCCAGATTGAAATTTCATATTCATTAATTACATTCAGTAGTGTACTTGGTCACAAAAATTTAATGACATATAAATTTATAGGAGATAATGAACCTGAAAAATTCAACTATAGAAAGTTTAAAAATAGGAACGAATTTTACCACTAATGTGGTAAAATATTTCATATTTTTATATAAAAATAAAATATTGGTAAAATATTTCAAAATGCTATAATTACCATTGGCATATAGCAACATATTTCAAACTGTTGTGATAAGTATTAGTACAAAATAGATGAGTCATTATTACACATAGCTTATTATGAGGGGCTATCCCAAACCTACTGGCACTGAAATGAATAAAGAATGAAAATTCCCTAGCATATCATGTTCTACACAAAGACACTAAATAAATGTCAGGTCTTTATTTCCTTCTCCCCTGAGAAGTAGCAGGTTTAGGTGAATTAGAAAAAGTTGGTCAATTCATGTTTTATAGTCCTCACTTTATCTGAAAGTTTGATGTTCCTGGGAGATCTCTCTTCCTCTCTCTCTCTGTTCGTGTGTGTGTGTGTGTGTGTGTGTGTGTGTGTGTGTGTTGTATGGTTTTAATTATATTGAAAACCCTATTATTAATGGAAAAGACTTCTTTCTTCAGTGAGTTAAAACAAATATTTATTATATTTGTTTTATATTTGGTGAGTACCAATCATTTATCAGTGCTTGAGTTAAGGTTTAAACATACAGATGGACTAAATCCCTTCTGGGAGCATAGAGTTTCATGGTAAAAAGCTTGAATAGAGATTATTTCAGTACAATGTGACAACCGGTTAGGAGAAGGATTGTGCCAGGTGTTAATTGTTTATTTCAGTATATTTATCTTCTTTGGCTAAACTAATTCAAATTCTTTTGTGCCACACTATATCACAATCATTTCTTTCTTCAAGGAGATATAAGAACTCATTTTCTCAGTAAGATACTGCTGCTTTTTCCAGTCTTCATATGATATAATACTTAGGATACCGATGATATACAATATAATTAATAATACCTGTAATGCAATCTACACGTATTTTTAGTCCATTTGTCATGTGGGTTCTTACAAAGTTTTGGCACTTTAAACAATGTATTGACTTTATGAGTTAGTTACTTAGCAAAGCAAATTATATATTTTCATCACCTCATAAATTGGTGGTGATGGTATGTGTGTGTGTGTGTATACACATATCCCTTTTAAGAGATACGCAAAATGTTGAAAGAGTTGTAAATTAGGTATATTTATAATATTTTTCATTACTCTTTCCCTCTGCTATTAAATCTATAACATGTAGCATACATATGTATATACATATATATATTTATATATATATATATATATATATACGCTTTGTGGTTTAATGACATTGGCAGATGTAAGCATTTATTAAAATGATTTTTTTAGAAAACTGATGAGAGAAATATTAAAAATACAAATACTCTTTCACTTCAATTATTTGAAGCCCCAAGGCTTGAAAATTTTGACAGGGAAAATAGCCTTCCCTCAAAGTACAGACAAAAAACAATATATTTGCTCAATGTTTCCAGATTCTGTAGTAACGAAAGACACTTTACAAAGGTTTCTGAGGTCAAGTGTTAAATAAAACAAAGGTAAAGCAATAAACACAGTTGGAGTTTTGTCAAGTCGGTGGCAGATAGCTATAATTTCACCATTTAGTCCTAAAGGGAAGGCTGTAAAAACAAGAAGTATATCTCATTTTCTTGTAAAACCTAACAGTTCTATCAGGAAAGGTCAGACAATTTCACCCGAAAGAGTATCTGTTCAGTACAATGCAGTTAACTGTACCGTATGTGTAGATGAGGATTACCTTGCCATCTGTCTTCATTCTTTTCACCAAGTTAGCTAAGCTGCTATCAGGTTGGGTTTAAGACATGTCTTGTACTTGCATAGATGACTGTTAATAACCCAAACACAGTGGCTACATGTTTTGTCGTATGCCATTGCTTGTGTTTGATCTGTGGATCCATTAAATCAGAACTCCGAAGGTAGAGCAAGCGGTCATGTAATTAGAACATCGATAGCGTGTGATCATGTGCACGATTACTCTGTACTCATTACTAAGACATCAGAGTGGCCTCCAGAAATCCCTAGAACGCCAATGCTCCTGAATAACAGGATTGTGTAGGTGTGTCTAGTTAGCTCTTCCTCCTGAAATGCGAAAAGTTCTCCTTGGCCTTTAAAGATAGACAAATGATGTTTTTCAAGTTTAGAGATAAACATTTGGATTCTGCGACATTCGCGAGTGTGGCCAGAGATGTCACGACGGGAGTCAAAGCCCCATTTCATCCTCTGTAGTAAGTGAATCATATCTACTCCATGGGACCGGGTGACACTCGCTTAAATGGCATGCATAAACCAATCTGGGTGGTGTCTGATAAATACTGTGTGTTATCAGTATCACAAGATTATTTTGGCCAGAGTGGTCTCTCATTACTTCCTAGTTATTAGAGAACGTCTATGGGGCAGGAGACCTTAGGTTTGAAAGGATTCTACTCTAGAAGAGAAGCTGGCAAACTATGGCCCGTGGACGCTACCTGTTTTTGTAAGCCTGTGAGTTAAGAATAGTTTTCCATTTTTCCACAGTTCAGAAAACAAACGAAAAAATGAACAAATAAAAGAATGAACTTTCATGACAGGTGAACACTATATGAAATTCTAATTTTATATAATGCTTATAAATTATGTATCCATACATACATGATAATTAAATATAGTAACCATAAAGAAAGTTTTATTGAAACGCAGCCCACCCCTTGGTTTACTATCGTCCGCGTATTCATTCATGCTACCAGAGAGAGCTGAGTAGGAGACAGAACCCTTGTGACCCACGGAAGCTAAAATGCTGACATCCGGCCCTTTAGGAAAAAGTTTGTCCCAGAAAGATTTCAAAGCTTGTGAATTACCTGAAGCAGTTCTCTAAGCTTTCTGTGAAAAGTGAGGTTTGAACTCAGTGAGTCCGGTGCAAAAAGCAGAGTCGTTGGAAGTATAAACTGGATGATCTCTTCTCTTTACTTACTCAGCTCTGTGATCTTGAAGAAAGTACTCATTCTGTGTCATTCTTCTTCACTATCTCCCTTAGATGAGTATTTTGGAAGTTTAATGGCATTGTCAATGTGAGGTTCTCTTAGCCCAATAATTGGCATGCAGTTGGTGCTTAATAAAAGTTGGGGGTGGGTAGAGTACAACAATACTATACCATGTAAACGTGGACAATTACAACTGGAAGGATTAATACCTTATTTTCCAGATCCAGGAATTTAAGAGTGTTTAGAAATGTGAGCAGTGGTATTTGGACTTTCCCGAAGAAAGTTCCATGAGGGATACTGGTATTGTTGGAAAGTTAGCCCATGCTGTGTTGATACTTACTAGAAGTTCTCATGCCTGGAGTTTTTTTCCTGATGTTTACATAAAAAAGCAAATGCCAAAATAACACTGTACTATAATTTTTATAAGGTTTTGGAATATTAGTATTTTTTACAGTGTAATGTTTTATAATTTTTACTGTGCCATCCAGAGGCCATCGGATTTTTTTCAAATATTTTGAAGCTATAAGAAAGACTATTCGGTTGTTTACAGCAGGCCTAGGTTCCAATTCAAGGAAACAGAAACATCATAAATGTTACTCATGAAATCTAATTAATGAGAATAATAGCTTCACTCTGTCCTCTGAATCCACTGTATCTCTATTTTTTCAATATAATCAATAAACTATTTCATATTGTTCACCGTGTGCCTGTATAATAAACATACTAGAGTAAATAAATTGTGAGATTAAATTTATTACATTCATTTTTAAGAACAAGGATAAGATTATGGCTTTCACCATAGAATTTGGTTTTAGCAAACATATCTATGAGAAACTCATTTCCTTAAATAATGTTTGCTGAAAATTTAATCATTTCTGTTTCTAAAAGTGGTTTTTATGAATTGATCAAAACTAAAATTCATGGGACAAAACTGAGTTTTAAATCAACATAATACGTTAACTAGGAAGTTCTATCGTCTATTCTATATTGTGGATATTTTAACCAACTGCACCGATTCTAAAGATAGCTATAAATGCACAGGAAGAATCTACAGATCAATATGAAAGTATAAATAATCAAATATAATAAGCTATTTTCTTAACTGAGATTTATCGAAAGGTATAACAAGATTGTACTTCTCCCACTGTAACCTTGGACCTGTAAGGAACTTTGTTTCAGATATTCATGACTTTTAATCTCTCTCTATTCCAAAGCATATTGGTACTTAATTTTTTTTTTAAGATTTTATTTATTTATTTGAGAGAGAAAGCCCGAGAGAGAGAGCACAACCAGGGGGAGCAGCAGAGGGAGAGGGAGAAGCAGGCTACCTGCTTAGCAAGAAGTCTGACTTGGGGCTTCATCCCAGGACCCTAGGATCATGACCTGAGGTGAAGGCAGATGCTTAACAGACTGAACCACCGAGGCGCCCCCATACTCGTACTTCATTTACTCACTGTAACCATGAAATTGTAATCGACAGTATTGTTCTTGATTTTAGAGCTCAGTGATTTATATTTTACTTCTTAGCAAGAAGGCTTGGTTTGAATCCCATGCAGTTGGTAAAGTTATATCCTGGGATTATCTAAGGAAAATGTCATCCTGGAATTTCGTGAATTTAATTTGGAGCCACCTGCTGAGTTCCTAGTGGAATATTCGATAATTCAGAATCCATTTTTCCTATTTCTAAGAAGATCAGGAAAAGAAGAAGAAACTTCATCATAATACTCTTCTCCCATAGTAAATAGATCTAAAATGAGTCTTGGGGGGTGAATATCTGAAAGAAATGTTAGAATTTAAGGCACCATATTAAAACCATAAGTCTAGCAGAATTTCCTTTCCAAGTTTATCCTAAAGGCTCTGAGGTTAAGAAAAAATAATCAAAAAAATAAAGGTATGCATCATGATTTTTAAGGAAAATGATATCCTCAGTGGATACATTTTGACAAATTTGTTAACTAAGTGTATTTATCCAAGATCCAGGGAATCTTGCTTTCCCCTAACTTAAGCTCATTACACTAATTTCAGATGTGTTTTATTCTCAAAGGAATTCTCAAAATATATAGAACTGAGTTACTATAAAAGAGCAGGATAGGATGAAAATCAGTGCCTTTATAAGGCAGAAAGATGGCGCAATTGTTGGCAAGGATCTAACATGTGCTTTTTATATTATGGTTTCCTTCATTCCTCATGTGTCACTCCAAAAATTTTATGAGAATATTACTTATGCTATCAAAACATATCCTCAGTCAAGATATAAATTTTCACAGGATGGCCATATATTTAGAAGTTCTCCTTATTGATCCATGAGCATGTCTCCATATGCTTAGCATATCTCCTGCTTTACCAGGGAGAATAATGTATCAACTGCTGGAAACTTCTTGTTCCCTATTCAGTGTGTATTTGGTCTGCCTCTTGCTCCCACTGCGCATACAGATTATTCTGCTCTAATGCCTGCTATGCTGTCAGAAGAGTTGAAATAAGACATGACACCCGAGACCAAAGAGAAGACATACCCGGAAGGAGAGCATCCAAGACAACTCAGAAAATAAACTCAAACCAAACCCTGCTACGGTCTTGGAATCACACGCTGTGAATGTCTGGTGAAACTATTGTGTGCTTGCTTTGTCTACGACAATCGACCGCAAATACAAAATTTACTGGCAACTGAGAAGCACTGTGATTTTGAGCCCCACTTTACCTGTTTCAATTTGGTTTCATTCTGCTTCAAGACTTTCAGTAGCGGACTGATACAAAATTACGCAGTTTCACAAATCTGTTCTAGTTTTCCAAGCTATCTTCAGGTTGGCGGATTACAGTTAAAAACTAAATAAGAAAAAAAATGCAAAAAGATTTAAAAAAACCAAAAACAAAAAACGACCCGTCATGTATTAACTGGATTGATTTCAAAATGTGCGCATTATGCGTTTAGTTGTAGATTAACTACAGTGGTACAAATGAAAATTAATAAAAAGTTTTTTGACTTTAAAGGCCTCAGAATTCACTTAGGAGTCAAAGGGAACACAAAGTCTAACTAGAGTAAATAGCACTGGATTCATCTTCCCCATAGGATTCACAGCACCACTTCCCCCTCCTTAGTAAATGGCTGGGTCAGAGACAATATACATAAATCAGGACCTAGTTGGAACTGGTAAATCACTGCTTTCCTAGCCTAAGTGTGGTCACATTCAGCAGCTCTTTGTGCCCAAATATGGTGCTCTTGATCCATCTTTGGTACCTGGCCTTAAAGGATATTATTTCATTTATAAAATCTCACTTGGATTCTCTTCCAGCCAGGCGTATTTATTTTCAATTTGGCAAAGCTGGCGTGAGAATTGCAACCTACTTTGTGAAAAAGGAAACACTTGACCAGCCCACATTGAATTGATTATAATAACTTACTTGTCTTTAGCATCAAGATGTTCAATACAGGTTATTAGGAACATAGATCATATTTTAAAAACTCCTCCCAAGGTGCTAGACAAGAAATCTGTGTACTCAAAAATAATTTAAGCACGAAGTAGGACAACATCCTTTTCTTTAACATTCATACCTATTCTGGTATGCCGAAATTTTGAAGTGGTTAGAAGTGAACACTTGGATAAATGCAATGTTTTCAATTTGCCCTATAACATAATGCTGAAATTATACAATTAAGTGCCTGTTATCTAAGGACCTACAAAAGTATTTGTGATTATTAACATACACGCTAAACATTTTTAATCTTCCTCATTGTGTGAGCAGCCCTCCCTTTCCCATGTGAATTCACAAATCTGATTGTGTTTTCAAAACAAAACCCCTATATAACCCTTCTCTTCTATGCCCACTCTAAACCAGGGTACCTCCTTTCTGAAGATCCGCCTAGGTCCGTGCACTAATGGTATCAGACTCAAACACCCTCTTGTGCCCTGGAAAGGCTGAGAAGCAGGCCCACTTGGAAAAACCTGCAGCTCCCAGGCCCTGGTGAAGGTACGGCGGAGACCCAGCTCCTGCTAATCGTTTCCATGTGGAAGTGCAGATCTCTTCAACCAGGGTCTCTGCAAACTTGTTTGTTGTGAATCTCCAGGCACTTTTAAGTAAGTCTTGGCATTCGATTCTTTACTTTTTCCCCCAAATATTTTATGGGCCAGGTCATAACTGGAAATGATGGCCACCAGTTTAATCTTGCCCAAACTGCTCAAGATGAGCATTCCCCCTTCTCTGGGTCTGACAGGGAAGGGTCCCTGATTGATGCTTCCTCATTATCTTTGAGCTCAAACACAGCCCTGCTGGTCTGGTGTGCGTGGATTCTGTAAGCAACCCTGATACTCTCCAACACAAAACCATCTTCCATTTCCAGCAGTCGAGCCAAACTTCTCAATGCCAGAGGACTACCTCATGCCTTTTTCAGTTCTGCTTTCCTTATTCTGTCCATTTTCCCCATAATAACCCTGTGCCCTCTGACCTCTCCATTGAGCTCATTCTTACCCTTGATTTTTTTAATATCAGCCAAAAGCTTGTCTAATCCAGGATTTCTCTGGTCACATCTGATTCTCTCTTCCTCTCTCCCTCCTTGGAATCCCTTTGGCTTTATTTTCTGTACCATAGTCACTTGACGTTGAATAGAATGATAGAAGTAATAAAGAAAAACTCAAATCCTGCTGATAATTGCTTCTTCCATTCATCTTGTCTTGTCAACAATATTCAAAACTCCACAAAGACGGAAACCATACTTTAGACGTCTTTTCTAGATCTACTTTATGACAATACCAAATGCAAATAGCTATAAAATTTCTTTTAAACTTTCTTTTAAACTTGAAAAAGCTGAAGAATTCTTATAACTTTGCCCAAAATTGAAGCACTGACGTTGGTCAGAGACAAAGAATGAACCTGTGTTCGGTCAAGTATCCATGATCTGTGGGCTTGTAGACTGAGCTGCCATCCCCTAGTTCATCTGGTCTGACACACCTTTGTATGCATCCCACCCCATGCACAGCTGAACCCAGGCGCCACCTTCCCCTGATAAAGCCCATAAATATTGATTCCACACCTGGGGGGACCACCGATGCTGATGTCCAAGGCGCCCTAGGTTGGTGTGATGACGTCACTGGAGTGGCTGAACTTGGATTGATCGACCTCCTACAACTTTACATAGCCACAGTGGCTATTTCATCTTGCAAACTAACCCTTTTCATGGTAAGTGTGGGTTTGTTAATGCAGATCATACTGTTCAAGGAGTGTTCTCACACAACTTTTGTGATACGTGCAGTATGTATAAAATTGTGACAGACTCAATTAGTACGCTTATGCACATCAAATGAGACCACAACGGTACGGTATACTGAACTTGTCAATTTGGTGACCCCACCAGCTCCTGACCCTCCAAAGTCTAAGTCTAATTTTGATCAGTGAATTCATGAAGCCTGTTTTAAACTTTCTCTCCTTGAATATTACATAAATATCATAATACCTTTTTGAGTTACATGAACCATGTTTGTTCTTTCTTCATGCTTTTTGGAGAATGATATGGAAAATATGAATATGAACTTTAGAACTAGTCAGGCCTGAGTCTGAATCTCAAATCCACAATTTACCTGTCCCTACAAATTACAATTTGCCAAGTAGGTTGCAATAAATTACTTCCTCGTTATACATACACACATACAGTTCTCAAACTGGCACCAAATGAAGATTAAAATCATGCCTGCTGCTCTGTTTCCTCTCTGTGTTCACAAAATATATTATGACTCCATGACCACTGTGTATAATGGGAAAATAGGCTTGCTTTCTCTATCAAAAACAAAACAGAGAGAATTTTAGCCAAAGCGACTTAGATTAGATAACAAAAAGGACTTCCTGGATGCTTACCTAATCAACAGAAAGATCACTTAAGTGGTGGCTTTCATGCCCTTGGTGGGAATTAGTGAGAAACACAATTAACTTAAGAGGCTCCCTTCTCTGGGCTTACTCTCACAAAATTGCGCGCCTTAGTATCTCTACCTCTCCAAATGGACCCAGCCACATTTTAAACACCTGCCATTAAATGATTGGCACAAAGTAGATTTTTAAAAAGCACAAGATGCAACAGAAAACAAAACAAAAGACAAAAGCAAAGTCTTCACGATCGCAAAGGGAGCCCTGCCCCTCTGTTTCTACGGCTCACACACGTTCTACTTCTTCCATTTTCACATCGGGATTTCAAGTGCGAGCACCACACTCAACCTGTAACGACATCAGGGAGAATGAAGACTTGTACGGGGCCTCCGTTCCTTTTGTTAATCTGACAAGCGCCACATGTGGCAGCTAATATACTCTTCTGTTCTTACCTCCTGAAACTCACATGTCTCTGAAAACCAGCATACAGCAGAAAAACAACCTGGATTCTGGCCACAGCTCAAGAGCTAAGCCAGACTTCGGTTCCTGCTACAGAATTTCCTGACCTGGGAGTAAAAATTCCATCCTTAAGCCATGCTGTCATTTAGATGAGTTCCATTGTAATGTCATATCTACAAACCAACATTTTCTGAAAAGGTCCTTGTTCCATTTGGTGCTTTCCTGAGGAAGTTTTATCAGTGTTCTGATGCACAGTAACCTGATAAGCCTTTACTTAGCACCCATATATCACTCCTTAACCTTTAAGGAAGACTGCAGGCAGCCATGCCTTCCCCATTTGGCTAATGATAAAGCATTCACCACTATTTGAAGCAGATTAACCAAGAACCTTTTTGGAAGAAACTTAGGTTTCAAGCTTTAGTAAAACCTAACAATAATGTCAGACTCTGCAGAACTACCTATTTACATGTGCAAAGATTTGAAATCTTGCAAACTTAAGTATACGTTTAAATTTGTATCTCACAGACACAATATCGGGATCTGACACAATTACGTTAGCTTAAATTAATGTGTCTTTATAAGAAAGACTTATGCCTGAATGTATAATTGAAATCGCCAAGAAAAGTCATGCTTTAAAAATAAATATATCTTTGGGGCACCTGGGTGGCTCAGTCGGTTAAGCATCTGCCTTCGGCTTAGGTCATAACCCTGGGGTCTTGGGATCAAGCCCTGCATCAGGCTCCCTGCTCAGTGGGGAGCCTGCTTCTCCCTGTCCCCGCCCTACTCCCGGCCTCATGTCTCTCTCGCTGTCTCTCTCACTCAAATAAATAAATAAAATCTTTTAAAAAATTAAAATAAATTTATCATTTATACTGATTTTTCTTCATACCTCGGCTATTTGCATTTTAAGTGTGTAGAATGAATGATGTTCAGAAGTGTTATGGCCAACGTTTTTTGTGGTTTGGCACATGATTAAAATCCATGTCAAACATTCTCAGAGACACAAAGATTTTATTAAAAATCGTGGTATAAAATAAAATGGTATCAAGTGAATGATGAAAACAGTTTATGATCCAAAATGTACACTGAATCTTGTACCACCTAACGGAACGGACCAAACCATGTGATAGCATCATCAGGCCATCTGTCGATTACATGATGACACTGCCCACTGTAATCAAATTTTGAGAGGTCTTCATTTTTATTCACTTAAATTTAGCCATAGGAAGGATTTTCCTTAGAAGAAATTTGACTGGAACTTGTTCTTGAAGGAAAGGCGATCATTTTTCGTTCTATAGATGGAGGGACACTCTGGGCAGAAGGGACGGTAAGATCGAACACACAGCCTCGAAGAGAACGGCACATTCGGAGAACGGCCGATGCTGCGCTTGAGAATGGCCAGTGCACGGTGGAGCGCGAGTCCCGCGAGGACCTGAGGACGGAAAAGGGGGTTGGGCCAGATTTTCATGCTCCTGCTGTACCCTGTGATGGAGTTTTTGGCTTGGATCTGTTAGTAGTGGAGCGTTACACTCATTTTTAATAACAGGATCAACCTGAGACTCAAGTGAGCATCACCTGGGAAGTCATTAGAAACAGATCCGAGCCCGCCCTCAGCTTACTGGGTGCGGCAGCTCTGACTGGGGCGACACCACGGGGCCTGTTTCACTAGGACCTCCCGGGGATTCCTCCGCTTCCCGCTAGGAGATGTTTAGCCAGAGGGCTACACGCAAAACAGAATAATTGAAAACCTTTCCCAAGCTCAAATATAGACTTCCTCCCCTTTATTCGGATGGCAAAGACGTGCCTGTATGAGTTTTCCTTGTTTGCATCGCGGGTTTTGTCTATTGAACTGAAGCTACTCTATCCTCGTATTTAAATGCTATTAGCCTTTCTAGCAGTTCATAATCATGACAAAGTATATGGTATTATAGGTTTGTCCGGAAAACATATATACCCATATGCATAGATATAGATCGAGCACATTATTTATCCCTGCCCCTGCCCGGAATCTTTACAAATGAAGACATGCATTCACAAGTAGCAAGATCACCAGGGGGTAGTCAAGTTTTCTTCTAAACTGGTTGCCTTAGCCTGGATTGTGGCCAGGGGGAACCGGCCCATTCTAGGCCTGCGTCACAGAGGAAATGGAAAGGTAATCCACAGGCATGGAGTCAATGGAGTAGGACAGAGCAGTTAGACCTGCACATATTTAGCGTCTGGAGTCAACTCTACTAAATTCTATCCAAAGCTCTGATGGATTGCTTGCCGGTCCAGGAGGCATTCCACTTCTGAAGTCTTTGTAGCATCTCAAAAACTGTCCGCCTTCTGACTGCATTTGGTTTACCTGAAGCATGCACACTACCGAGATTTTAAGACATACCACACAGCTGCGAAACTTGACCCATTAACATCTAGGCTGGGCCACTTCTAGTGACCTCCGCAGCAAAACATGTTTCATTGTAGTATTTTCACAGGCTGTCAGTCACCTTGACTGATTGGGTGTATGCACATCCCCTTCTCTGCCCACTGCTGATGAATCCTTTCACTTCTCCATTTATTTGAGTGTCAGAGGTGACGGGCAGACTCTGCCACAACTCACTGGCCCAGGTAGCCGGTGATGTTTACTATTCTGCTGTGTTCTAGTGACTGTAAGTGCTTTCAAGGGCAAACGTTTCCCCAAATACCATGTAGTTCCATTCTGAGTATTTAACACATATTAGCACAGTGCATACAAATCACAATATAAATTCCTCGCCAATTTTTTTTTTTCTCATCGGGTTGGTAGCTGAGCTGTTATAAATTACTGAGTAGTTCCTCTTAGTTTTTCTCAAGCTGTGGTCTGTGAACGAACACAAGTCCAAAAACTAACAGACAGTGATGACAGACATTTAGAATTTGCAGCTAACAACTTGGAATCTTTTACAGAACTTTGGCACTGCCATGACACCCACCCCTTAGTGGATTCATCTCATGGAGCTGGACAGACACTAGTCAGGGTTTGGTTGAACCCAGCGAATTACACGTGTCACAGGCTGCAAACATGCCATGTGCACTAGACCAAACATTGTTATACAAGCCCATAACAGAGTGGAAATGCACACAAATCAAAACTCGCTTCTTCACCAGAGATAATTTGGGAAGCCCCAATCACTCTGCATATCAGAGGAAGAGTTCACTGTGAGAGAAGAAAACCCACTTGCCCTTGCATTTTAACTCACCCACGTAGTTTAGATGGTAGCTGCTCCTTAAGCCAGAATTGGAAAGTACAAGGGAGAAGTCTGGAAGTGAAAGGCTTATGAAAGCTAAAACCCACCTGGAAGTCAACGGATGGCTCTATTGATTTTTATAGAATTTTCAGAGAGAAGAGAATTCAAAAATAGATGAGTACAGCTCAGCAGCCAATTACTAAAATATCGTGATAAGGTCCACCCTCGTTCTAAAATTCTGTGATTTTGATGTCAAGCATGAATCTGTGTAAAACACGTGTAACGGTAAATGAGCTTAGCGGCAGGAGTTAGCGCGTGAAACATGTGGAGGTATTTCTGCTTTTATGGATGATGCTTTGGCTTTGGAATAAAAGTGATTGAGAACTGATCCCCTGCTCGCCCACAGTCTATGGCAGTCTTGGCAAACCACTTTTTCTGTGTAATGGTTTCATCATCTACAATGTGTGGATAATGTTTTCTATCGTGCATGGATCCTGTAGATAACCTGACTCCCAATATGTATTCAGTGAGAAGTCGTTTTGAAAATTAGAAATATGTCTACTTTAACGTAATTAATGGTTTCCTCATATTTATATTTCAGTTAGGGATGTTTTTAGTATAGGACATCAAATCCCAAAAACTTCTGAGAAGCTTCTCATTTTAGTAACACTGTACTATTCTTATTCTTTAGCTCATTCAATCTTGATGGGGGTGGAGGAGCAGAAACCAACCCTGGCAAGTTACACAGCTCTTGAACAGTAAGCATAAGAGGAGCAAGATCTGGGAGTGAACTGCATTTTCACCAATCTTCATATATATGTTTACGCATTCATGTGTTTATGTTGGAAAGCATGTGTACGTCTGTGCACATGTGAGGGTGGGAGCCCATTAAAATCACAACCTCCACATATATGTATGTTGTGAAGCTGGTAATTAAAATTAAAAGAAAAATACATCTTCTTAGAAAGTACATTTGCTCAAAATTCACAACCACCGCAACAATTAGGCTCTGGTTTTGACCTGTCAGAGGGTAAAACAGTACCATTTTTTTTTTGTGTTAGAGCTTTAAAATCAGGACTGCATGCAGGGTAGACTGAGCAATAAACATCCACAGAGGAGAGGTTTCTAATTTTGGTTTTTATATTAGTATCCAAGGCCTCATAAGGCTGTGGGAAAGAGATAATAAAAATAATGTGGAATGTTTAAGATTATATATTTCCCAGTTCTTACATATTTATATCATCTTAATTTTCCATCCATCTTAATTTTCCATCAACACTCTCAACTATGCTTTTATGATAGAAATTCTGGCATAAATGAAACTTACAGATTCATTTGAGGAATACTGCATCATTAGCTCATGGAACTGTAGCATGAAATTAAGGAGGACAAATACCTGATTTGGGATCTACCAACTAATGACTCAATGAACAAAATTAATAAGAGAAGGAATTTAACAACTATAAGAAGTGGAACTTGTCTGGCTTGTTCTGGAGTAGAAAACTTGAGGTCATCTTGACTGGAACCAGGCAAAGAAAGAATATCAAATTAAACAAAAATACCTGGTATGTGGAAATTGGGCTCTCTCTTCATCATATGCACAAACTGTATCCATTCATGGACTTCCTGTCTTAACTCCTGCATCCCCGCCACGCTGCTTTCCACAATCACTGCCTCTAACGTCTTAAAAGCTAGGAAGCACTTGTTTCACTCAGTTCAACACTTCACTATTTGTTCGCATTTGTCTAGAAATCTTTTACATGTGTTGGCTTATCCTCTCACTATTGACCAAACTTCTTTGAAGAAAAATGTCATGTAAGCCTTTTGTATCTACCACAGAAACTATGGAGTATCTGACACATGGTAGATACACAGAAAATAAATTCTGTGAAGAAAAAAATCTGTCACAGCAGAACACACTCTATCAATACTCACTCCAGAAAGTTTCGTTAATTATCACTTTTCCTGACGATATCTTTATGTATATGCATGTGTTGGGTAGAAACAAAAATCACAAGTCTTCGTAGTATATAATTTGGTTGCATGGGTTTAAGGAAAAAAAATTGAGTCATACTGAACATCCTGAACTCCTACCAAGAGCTGATCATAAATAAATTTTATTACGAAATACTATTTATATGTCACTATAGAAGAATGATTGGCATGTGGTAGGCTTTACCTAATTCTATGCTAAGACCCAAGCTAGTTTTAAGCAGAGACAGAACAAGATCATATTTTTCATTTATCTCTGAAAGATCAGTTCTTAGGAAGTAAAGAATGGGTAGAGTCTTCTGAAACTATGGAAAATGTTAGTAAGTGTTCGGTATTCTATTTAATTCCCAGTTTGTTTGAATTCCAATCTACCCCTGCTTTCCGGTCACGCTTTCTACCTTTCTCTGTCACACATTTTAAAGAATGTTTAGATACACAAGAGATACCTGTAGCGTCCCTGTGCAAGTCCTCCTTTTATATAGAGAAAAAGCAAAACACAACAAAACCAAAGAAACTGCTTTTATAATTTGCAACTCTTATGAAAAAATGGTATCTAAAGATTGTGCTAAAAGCACATACAAATTCATCATAATGTATTAAGAATGCCTTCACCTATTCATTGTTTATATGTCCGCCACCATTTTAGAGAGAGAGCAAAGAATGAAGGCGAAGGCGTTTGCCTCAAAAACACTGCAGTCCATCCAGGGGTGGATAGTGGGTCACTGACCCACGGCGCAGCGAGTTTCGGACACAGCATGGACTCCACGGGTGGGGCTTGCAATGACCATCTGAGATGTTTAATATCAAGGGAAACACAGCCATCTCTTATCCTACAACATTCTAAGTCTTCCGCAGATACGATAAGCTCTCAAACCCCACCTCGAGCACACTGAGGGCAGTATCTCTATGCAGACGTAGACTCAAACATTCTTTAGTGACATTTTTAAAGCCTGCTTGAATAGGAGCACTTGATTTGACAGACAGCGCACTTAATCCTATGTAGCTATAAAAGTGAGGGGGAAAAAACATGCTAAGATATACTGAGGACTCAAAGTAGGTCAAAAGCTACTATTAAGATTCATCTTCTTACAGTAACTCTTTAGGGCCAGGAAGCGAATGGTATAATTCAAAGGGCTTGAATGTCCTTGCCCTGCCCCCTCTGTGCAGGATCTATCTCCTGGCTTTTGAGAAACCCCCTCCTTTGCTTCCCCAACCCTCTTCTGACTACTTGCAACCCTCTGCTCTGCATTCCACCCAGGCACACTTCGCTTCAAAATAAATTCTGCCCACCACCCACTATCAAAATTCATATCTCTTTAATGGAAATTGTATCAGGTATTTGGAGAAAAGTAATCTGATTTTTAAGCCATTCCATGCTATACCGAAGGTGACTTTTCTGTAAAACTTAAAATATACCAAAGGGTCAGTTGCACTTTAAAGAAAACACCTGTAGACCCACATACATTTCTCATTGGCAGAGCTATTCTGTTGCGGGGGTGACCTCTGGATTTCTTCTCTCTGTCCCGTGCCAAGGAGCACCTCAGTCCCTGTTAATTGTGGCCTTGAAGCCCCACCCTGATCCATTTAGCACATGGTGAAAATAGGTATAAATGTCCACTCTCTGCTTGCTCTATTTATTCAAACTAGGTTTCATTCTTTTGAAAGACATAAAGCTCTTAGAACCACTGTTAAAAAAAAATCTGCATTTCTGCACCTATCAATTCTGACCACATGAATGCCCAGTTCAGCTCCTGAGAGCAAGACTATCTGTTAGCCAGTTGTTTGTATGTCGAATCCTCTCCCAAAGTTCCCACAGATGGACTGAGCCAGAGCTGGTCACACTTTCTTTGAAATATGAAAGGACACTTTTCACATTTTTATGTACTATCTTGTATTATAAATATATATGCTTCTCTTTATCCTATGCTGGAATGAAAGGTCTTGGAAGACTTGAAATCTAGCTCATGCATCTTAACACCTCTCTACCCCCCTTGCCCTTTTTCTCGCAGGCAATCGTAAATATGTATTAATTAACACAAGGATGGAATCCTTCTAATTACTTAAACTACTATACCGATCTGTTAATAGCAGCTTCAATATTTTAGGAAAATGGACATAACAGTGCAAGCTGTTAAAAATCTACCTCTGCCTAAATCTAAATGGATGACAGAAAAAGAAATTACGATAATGAATGAAGTTGAAAGGTACTTCTCTTTAAGAAAAGGCCGATAAGGTCACTGGCTTGCAGCAAAATTGTATTTGGATGTTTCTCCTCCTCTTCTGTTTCTTTAAATAAAGAAGAAGAAATGTTCAAGAGGGGGAAGTTCAAAAGGCAAGCTCAGGCCTTCCCTGTGATTATAGTTTGCTCTGTACTGTATTAAAAACAAGAGCAGAGATCACTGAAAATTTTGATTTAGCTGTTGTGGAACACATCCCTTCTCCTCAAATGTCTTCTGCACCCAAAATGAGGCCATTTTACCCATTAGTGGGGAAAAAAAATCCATTTTGCCTTTTTTTTTGGGGGGGGGTTCATTTTCATCTCAGGGAAATAATACAAATCTTGGCCTGAGGCATTTCCTGCGGCTTATTAACCAGCTGGACCTCAAGCCATTTCGTCCTCTCGGGCAAGCATTAGCTCCCAGGAAACACTCTTTGCCTTGATCATTATTGCAGAATTAAGACCATTTTGTGTTCCTTCAATGTAACATATCAATAATAGAGGAGAAAAAGTAGACTGGAAAAAAGTGATGACATTGCTTTATAAAAAAAGGAAAAAAAAAAGAAGAAAATGAGCATTCTTAAGAGTTTAATAACTGTCCTTCGAAAGAAAACTAACATCCAAAGAAAGTTGCTAAAGATCTTATTTTGATATTTCTACTGGAAAATGTGGCAAGCTGGATAAACAATGAAGAATACAATAAAGACGACACATGCCCTCAAATAAATAAAATTATAGAGAATGGGTCCAGTCCTTTGGATTGTAAATTGGACTCTTTGAATATAATAACCTCCAGTATAAGGAAGCAGGCAAGCAAGCAGCCACAATTATGGAGATCTTTTGGTTTAAAGAAAGAAAGAAGAAAAAGCCCCCTTCGCTTATTCCTTCTCTATAAGATCAATAGACTTACTTTGCATTAGGAAGGTGAGTAGAGATGAAGGGACCCTATTTACACACATCTTGTGCAACAGCTTAATGCCTTTGTAAATCAGAGTGAGTCAGAGAGCAAGAAGCTGAAATCAAGGTGACTGAATCAATTTTAAAAATATTCTTAAGGAAGAGAATTTTTAATCCAGGAAATGGTTCTGGCCATTCTATTATTTTGACTGACTCTGCTTAGTGACCTTCTGGTTGCCAAGCCCTCACACTGTAAACCATCCCTCCCCATTCTCTCCTTCCCTCCTACACCATGGCTGAGAGCAGGCAGGCCCTAGTGGCCCACAGTGGAGTTGCTTACACTCAAACAAGAAAAGAAAAGGAAAAAAAAAAAAAAAAAAAAAAAAAAGAGGGAAAGGAAACAACTGAAATGATTCTTTTACTTACGAAGGGAGGTATAAACTTCAAATGAGCAATCTGGTCAAGCTATCATTGACAAGGACATTTTATCAGTACATAGAGTATAGACTGTGTGTGTTTACATTTAAAATTCACACAAAAATAAAAATTCTGAGATTTTTTGCTTTGGGTCACTCTGTAAAAAGACATTCTGAAACACTCCTCTGGTGGGATTCCCTTCAATATGTAAAGTTAGCGCAATTTACATGGTATTTCTTTCTTTTTTTAAAAAAAGACTTATTTATGTATTTATTTGAGAGAGAGAGAGCGCAAGTGAATGGGGCAAGGAGCAGAGGGAGAGGGATAAGCAGATTCCATGCCTAGCATGTTAAATCTCAGGACCCTGAGATCATGATCTGAGCCAAAATCAAGAGTCAGATGCTCAAGTGACTGAGCCACCCAAGTGTCTGAACAATTTGCATGGACTTCCTACACTGGAGTAATTTTCGCAATACCAGGACAGGCAAGGTCACATTCCGGGGAGCCCCCTGGCCATTTCCCCCAGACTTATTTGGTCTGGCAGTTGAGTATTAAATATCAGAATCAGCTTCTGGTTTTATAATGTTGGAAACTGTATGTAGAATTTTGTTTTAAAAAATTTGTAAATAGGAATAGTATTCACAGTTGGCATCAGTTAAGGAAAATGAAGTCATGGCAACAATTTTCCAGGGGCAAAGACTTGTCAGTTCACTGTGGTCTGCTCAGCATCGTATGGTCTATGGTCTAACAGCAGGTCAAATTCATTCATTTAGGTTAGAGCTTGGTCACTGCGCATCTGTATTTAAAACTGTGGATATAGCATTTCAAGCAATTTTGTTAATAATCAGTGCAGTAAAACCTATTAAACTATAGATTCTTTGATCTATGTGCAGCTTATATTATTGGAGCACATTACCTTGTGCATCGTAATCAATGTTTGTTAAATAAATAGGCTGCAATTTGTTTTAAAGTATTTTTGTTGATAGCCCATCTAGAATTGTTTTGTGTTAATAAACAGGCTCTGAAAAGCACTAGATAGTTATAAATATTCATAAGACTTTACATATTCATTTACTTTCCAAATTCACAACATATGTCCCTGAACACTTGTGGGCCCAGTGAGTCAGCAAACCTAGCTCGAGGTCTGAGAGTAGGCTCCTTTCCCGCTGTGGCTCCATCAGATAGAGGAATCAAGTCAGTTGTAAATAATAAAGCATTTTTACCTTTGCCTGTTAGCTTCTTCCACGTATGACAAGGAGTTCAGCAGGCAATTTGCTTTGCCCTCAGAATCTCAAAAATCACAATCTAAATATCCACAGCCTCTCTCTTAAGATAGACTAATCTACTACAATCAGATGCTCTTCCAAATATCTGATTGGAGATATCATCTTGACAGTACTTACTACTTGATTGAATCACAAATGGTTATAATCACAACCTCTTCATACTTCCCCGTTTTAGCCAGAATAGACAATGTGAGATGCAGCCTACAACTGTCAACTGTACATATTTTAAGCAAATAACAGAGATAGATCAACATAAACAGACACTCTTAGAACAATCCATACATACGTACAGAGAGAAAATAAATTACAGACACCCACACCCAGTGCTTATGCCTCTTTATTTCCCTTCTCGTCCATTATCAGAAGCTTACTAAGGCCTGTGTCAAGGTCAAGAGGCTTCTCCTCTGAAGCTTCCTGGGTATCCTGTTGTCTGTGACTGGGGATTCTGTCGTTCTTCCTCCTTAAATTTCAACCTATTCTAACACCGGTCTCAGCTGAGACACAAACCTCACTGCAATTTAAATAGTCAGTTGTGTTCAAGAAATAGAAAAAAAAAGAGAAATAGGAGGGGTCACTGCACTCCTCCCAAAGGGGGCAAAGTGCACAAATCATGCCACCTCAGCTAACATAATCATTATAATAGGGGAGTCAGTTAAGACATAGAAACTTTTCAGAATCAGCAACCTTCAAAAAAATGAATTGACAACATTAATGTGCTGAAAGTCATGAGCTCTCCGTTTCTTGATTTGAATGTTGTATTAAAATAGCTGCATCTTGGGATGCCTGGGTGGCTCAGCCGGTTAAGTGTCTGCCTTCGGCTCAGGTCATGATCCCAGGGTCCTGGGATAGAGTCCTGCATCGGGCTCCCTGCTCACCAAGGAGCCTGCCTCTCTGTCTGCCTCCTGTTCCCCCAGTTGTGCTCCTCTGCCTTCTCTCTCTGACAAATAAATAAAATCTTAAAAAAAAAAATAGTTGCATCTATAAAATGAATTGTATGTGTCAAATCCCATATGTGTTAAGGGATGCCTCTTTATCTCACAAATTTGGAAACTTCCAACTTAGCTCTCTGACTGTATTCTCCCCGAGTGACTTGTTTTAAGGCTTTTTGAACTGAATAGTAGGAAGAGCTTAAAACAAAGTCCAGTAAATGATTTTTAATGAAATTGAATGACATTGTGTTTCCTATCTAAAGCACAAACTGATTCTTTTTTTTTTTTAAAGATTTTATTCATTTATTCGACAGAGATAGAGACAGCCAGCGAGAGAGGGAACACAAGCAGGGGGAGTGGGAGAGGAAGAAGCAGGCTCATAGCAGAGGAGCCTGATGTGGGGCTCGATCCCATAATGCCGGGATCACGNCCCAGAATGCCGGGATCACGTCCTGAGACGAAGGCAGACGCCCAATGACTGCGCCACCCAGGCGCCCCAGCATTTTCATGGTCCATTCAGTTTTCAAACTACAGCTCCTACATTTTTGTAACATCTAAACCTGGATTTAATAGTCTTGGAATTAAAGTTACTCTTGTAATAACAAGAATTCATTTTTAGATGGATGCACCTTTGGAATGTTCCTACCTACTAAGACTCTTTCTCATTACCTTATTCAGGTAACAATTATTCCCAGTTTGAAGCTCAACTTCTGAGTTAATTGTACTTCAAATTTCTTAGTAAATGATTTTTAATGAAATTGAATGACATTGTGTTTCCTATCTAAAGCACAAACTGATTCTTTTTTTTTTTTAAAGATTTTATTCATTTATTCGACAGAGATAGAGACAGCCAGCGAGAGAGGGAACACAAGCAGGGGGAGTGGGAGAGGAAGAAGCAGGCTCATAGCAGAGGAGCCTGATGTGGGGCTCGATCCCATAATGCCGGGATCACGNTCACGCCCTGAGCGGAAGGCAGCCGCTCAGCCGCTGTGCCCCCCAGGCGCCCCAGCACAAACTGATTCTACTTGAGCACGGAGAGAGAGAGAACACCATTATGTATCTTGATTAGATATTGTAGAAATTTTAGTAAAATTATAGTTTACTAATATATATGAAATATCAGGAGGTGAACTATATTTAAGTCAGATGTATTTCCCCTAAGATAAAAATGGCTAAGTGTTTCTTGCACCCCAAACACCATTTATTTTTGTTTTAGTGGCTATTGATTTCATCATCAGTGCTAGTCAGTTGTATTACCGCTATTGCTGAGTTACGGTAACTCATAAAAGAGCCAGAATGGGAAGACAATGAGGTTTCCACATATTCAGGGAGGTGCTTTTCACTTAGCAAAACATACGATATTTTCTGGGTTTGGTTGCAATAGTCTCTTTGGCATGAGTATTGACTCTCTGGTAATCCTAACCCAGTCTTGTTTATTAACAAAGACAAGTATCGTTTGTCTTTTTTTTTATGGGCGGGGAGCTGCACTTAGAAGCAGGTCTCATGGAAATGCAATAAATGTAGGCTACTCAGAGTCTAAACCTCTGACAGCCAAGAGCATACAGTGACCTTTCAACATTTTTACCTTATTTATATAGATTTGAGAGAGTGTTTTTTTTTTAATTTTTTTAAAGATTTTATTTATCTGTCAGAGAGAGAGTGAGAGAGAGAGCATGCACAAGCAGGGGGGCAGCAGGCTCCCTGCAGAGCAAGGGACCCGATGTGGGACTTGATCCCAGGACCCTGGGACCATGACCTGAGCCGACGGCAGACGCTTAACCGACTGAGCCACCCAGGGGTCCCTGAGAGAGTGTTTCAAAATCACATGGCCATGCAGAGCTGATGTTCAGCCCGTACACACCAGAGGGTGTCCTGACGGGGGCAGGCTCTCATGCTGCCTGGGGGGCGCTTACCCTCCATCAGATAGAAGAAGCTCTGAAATGCATGCCTCCTTATAAAAACACGACTGGAGAGAGGTCACTATCCACTCCTCCCTGATTCCTGCCACTGTTCTTCCCCTGCACTCCTGACTTGCGTCCCCTCCCCCACCCACTTTGCACCCATCCCATCCCCACCCCCACACCCCCTTCCCCCCCCAGGTACTGCAAGCTGAGGGAGAGATTTAAATGCAGATCTGCTCTGGTCCACACCAAATCCCTCTAAAGGCTCCTCAGTTTTTTGGGTAAATTCAGCCTTTTGCCTAGTCAAGCCCCTGCATTCTGTGGCATCACCGCACTCTGCTTTCTGCCCATTAGGAAACTTTTTCCCTTCCTTGAATAGTTCAGGCTCCCTCCTAGTTCAGCCTTTCCCACCACCTGCTGCTCCTCTCATGTCCCCCAAGCCAGGGTCCTGGGTCACATCTCAGCCTACATATTTCTCGCAGCCCAGTCAGGAATTCTTCAGAAAGGCTTCCCCAATCTCCCAGTTTGAGCCAGTTGTGTTGCCTAATCTCTCTCTTTCGGAATCATCATCGTCTAAATTTGAATCAAGTATACAACAATCACTGTGCTTGTCTCATTAATACTGTTTGCCCAGATAGGACTGTAAATGGAGCAGGGAGCTCAGTTTTGATCATCACCATAAACTCAGAGCCTGGAAAAGTGATTATATGGAATGGATATTCAATAACTATACGGTGTATAAAAGAGCAAATATTTGCCCTTATGGGCAAGCAGAATTTTGTAGTACTTTTATTAATTATATTTTTCCACACAGGAACAACCTTGACAAATTTTAAGTTGTGACACCATTGGCTTATTTGTTTGGTTTAAATATATTAAATCTGGGGATGCCTGGGTGGCTCAGTTCGTTAAGCATCTGCCTTCAGCTCATGTCATGATCTCCAGGTCCTGGGATGGAGCCCCAAATCAGGCTCCCTGCTCAGCATGGAGTCTGCTTCTCCCTCTCCCTCTGCCCTGGCACCCACCCCGACTCATGTGCATGCTCTCTCTCAACTAAATAAAATATTTTAAAGATATATATATATATTTAAAATAAATAAAAATAAAATAAATGAAAATAAATAAAATCTTTAAAACAGATTTATATATATATATATAATCTGATATGTATTTAAATTTAGGAAAATAGTGAACGGATTGATAAATATCAAGTGAGTCATAAACATTACCAGAGTTTACCAAAAGAATATCACTCCCACCAAAAAAAAAAAAAAAGACATTAGTTTTCTAGGAGTTTCTTCAATCTAATTTTAAATTATGATAGTGTTCATTCTAAAGTACTAAATGGAAATCCAAATATATGTAATATTTTCTAAGCCTCCCTACTACAATTTTAATCATAGAGAATGTCAACCATCGACCGGATGGTACTGGAATAGCACAGTGTAATGACATGATGGAAGAATAGGGTTTTTCTTCCTCTAAAACCTTAATGAATCCCTGAACAAATCACTTAAAGTTATAAAAAATAACTTAATTAACAATTTTATTATAAATATTAAATTAGATATTGACTATATTTAAAAGTCCTCAGAAAAATATCAAGAAGCACTGGTTTTTGTTATTCAAATACTGTCAATATGATTTCAAAATTCTTTTTACTTTAGATTTTAGGACAATTAAGTAAAACAGACCAGCCAGGAGTCTGTAGGGCCTTGTGTAGTTTAAGTTTAACCAGCTTTTTTCGTATCAAAAACACAATCTGGAAAGATCTAACGGATCTGAAGACATACACATTTAAATGGACAAGATCTTGCTATTTGTTTAAGAGATGGTGAAGCTTCAAAGCTCTGCTCTTTTGGGTTACCTTTAAGTATCTTTTGACTTTTTATTTGAAAATGCACATGCATGTGCATTCATGAAGGGGAGAGAAATGATGAATGTTCCCATCCGAGTTAGAACCAAATACAGTGTAGACAGCTGCTGTGAGCTTTCCTATTACAATTTTGGCCTGACATGAGTTGGAAAATGTTGAGAGTATTAGGAGGCTGCCCCGTTTCCTCCCCATCACCTTCAGCTCTGACTCTCCCTCTCCGGGAGACATGGCACATCACATAACAGGATTCAGGATACATCCTCAGTCATTACTTGATTACTTTCTACAACCTCGATAGATTTTCCGGAGCCTGATAAATTCAGAGACACTATCTGATATCCTGAAGTGGCCAAAACCCATGCGATCACCACCCCTTGCTATTCCATTAGTCTTCCCGTCCTCAGACAATTTTTCAAAAGAATTATCGTAAACAGTCATGTCTTATAAAAGAGTTATTTTTCAAAGTTGAAAGTAATGTTCCATCTCAAAATGCTCTGAAATTAACAATATAGGAACTTAAAGGAATACGATCCTTTAGAATGACATCAGATAATTCCTGTTCAGATAACTATATCATAGCAACATTAACTCATCCAGGGTTTAAATCATGTCTTCACTAAGCTGCACCCTCCTATCAAAAATCAATGCTTACCTCTCTTTGTCAGTAGGGATTTTAATGCAAGGAGAATAGTGAATTTGTCCCTACAGGTTTTCTCTCCAAAGGGGCAAGAAATGGTAACTACTAATCAATACAAAATTTAATGCCAGTGGAAGACGTGTGCTTGCTTAAAGCAATATTTTCAGAACCCACATTTAATCTTTAGCATGGAAAGAAAAGTACCTTCTGCCTAAATGATCATTCAGACCCGTTGCATTTCTAGAGCCGAATGGAGCTATGATCTCTTTTCCATAAATCCCAATTCCAGAAGGTCTTTATTCCTGGAATTATGTTACAGTCTCTTTAAAACCAGATTTGGAGAGACGGTATACAAAAATTTTTCAATGAATCCTTAGCTAGCTTTAAATTTTATATGCATACTTTTTCCTATCTTAGATATTTAATACAAAAATGGAATTTATTTCCACACATTTGGCCGTCTTATTTCTGCGCAGAATTATTACGGGTGTGAGTTTAAGAGAAGTCTTGCATTAAAAAGGCTATTTATAAAATTTTCCTGTAGACGCTCATGAGGAGAACAGTATTAACCAACCATATCGACTCGTAACTCTAGACACCGTTCCCCCGTTAGCCTGGCTGTTCACACATAGATAACTAAAAAAGACATTTTAGGTTTATTTAAAATTAAAGAATATTTGAAATTTTAAGATCAAATGATCAAATATTGGTGAGAAATATACAAATTAGCATAGGGAAAATAGCCATGGATATTTAGGGAGACTTCATTGTTTAAAAAAAAAAATTGTCAGTAAATAGAGCAAATTTAATGAACTGCTAGCTGATAGAATCTTAAACTATGTATTACATTAATTTAAGATGGGATGCATTTTATATATAAATGTGATGATTATTATCTAATCTCTTTAGAACTTTTCATAGTCAATCTAATCCTTTCATTATAAAGAATGTCAATAATTACACTGAGAAAAATTTTGAACAGTATAATTGAGAGGAATCACTTTGTCCATTTCAATAAAGTCCTTTTAAATAATGATCATTAAAACTGAAAATATCACAAATACTTACCGAGAAAAATCCCCATTAAAATGTCTGTTTATCCTGCACAAATGTTCAAATGTTTTGACCAATGTGTTTTTTTCTTGCAGAAATGCAAAAGAATAGGCAATGTTTATTTTTTCATTCAAAAAATATTGAAGTCCTAACTAGATACCACAAAACGCACTAGAGAGGCCAAAATTTAAAAAAATAAAGATCCTATTTTTGACAATACACTGGGTTAAAAAAAGCAAAAGAATTATAACATCCAGTCCTGTTGAGTTTGTGTGGCAACAGTTGGAGTAAAGAAGCAATAAGAACAGAAATTGATACAAAACTTCACACAGCCCTTTGGCAATCCTATTTTTTATATGTGGAGTAGGACTCAGCGGTATGAATTTAAATATTCTAATCTTCAGGAGTGTGCAGTATATCATAGGTAGGAAGTATGGTAGATAGACTCATGGACCAACAAATAGAAACAAGAGCTAGATGCTCAGGAAGGCGTTGCTTCTCTTGGGAGGAAAGGTACACAAATCAGATAACCACTGACAGTGATTGATGGACACATGGAGATACTCTATAGCCACTGAAAGGAATGAGCAAATCTATGTACACTGATAAGGAATAAATACATATAGTCATGGAGAGGAACATACCCATAAGAATGAAAAAAAATTAACAAAATATATATCACTACTGTCAGAGAGTAAGATATTTGAATCAGCAACATGTGAATTTGTTTTTTAAAATATTTCTCAACTACTAGGAAAAAGACAGCTCTGAGCAGGGGCCAGGAGCACAGGGCCTCTGAGGAATCAGGGTGGCAGACGGGAAGCAAAAAGTCCTGGAATAATAGAGAGATGCGTCCAACAAAGTGTCACCTGAGCTGGTCCCGAAACATTTACAACATTCACTTAAATAATTTAGTTAAAACTTTCCCCTACAATGAGAGAATAAAACCTTTCTTGTAGTATAATAAAAGACAAAGGCTAATACCATGTATTAATTGACTGGCAAGTAACAGGGCCAAAATAAAGAATAAAAATAATTGATACTAATAAAAAAATATTTTCTTAGTAGCTTTCTTCTCCTTCAAACTAACATCCAATCATATTGAGAAGTATTTCCTGTTTGGTTCTTGGGTTTGTAACAATACTAATGTTGTCTTGATTTGTTTCTCTTTAATGTACTTCTTATGCTTTTCTTTAACATTCTCACATTTTTGTATTCTTCTCTGGAGGGAAGGTGTCTGTGGACTTTAAAATAATTGCAGATAAATATTTAATATCTTGGTTTTAATCATATCTTGTCACAGGTTTGTTGACTGCTGATATTTATATTTGTTTTCTGACTGGAATAACTGCTTCTTACTTAAAACCTTCTCAATTCCTAAATTGAAATATTGGATTACTATTCACAATGACAGTTTGGAAATCTCTTCAAGAGATGCACATTTTTCTTCTTCTTTTTTTTTTTTAACCTTTAAAGCAAACGAGTTTAAGCATGCTGGGGTATATATTTCTGCAAAACCAAGTCGCCTCTGCAATTGCACACTCTTAATTCTGTCTTTCAAAAATAAATGTCCTTTGAGAAAAAGTGGTCAAGCACTTCTCTCCCTGCCAAACTATTTCTTCCCCAGGGCACTATTTCCCAATTATCCTTTCCTGCCATCATCACCTCTTCTGTCTGGGCTCATCAACATTTCAGCCAAGTTCCTATGCTGCAAAGTCACTGGGAAAATCAGGACCCCACACCAAGACGATCATCTCCCAAACACACAAAACGACAATGGGGCAAGAGAGATCAAGTATTTCGGATAGAAGGGTGGGATGTGTGTCTCGATAGGTGGCCTAAATGTCTAGGCTGATTAGGAAAACTCTCCTAAGCACAAAATACAACTTGCCTTAATACGGAATCCTAACAAAATATGAAAGCATCTGCGTTGAACCAAGGGGAATGGAGCAAAAGAAACAGGACTCAAAACAGGGTCCATCATGAATATGAGAGAGTGACTTTCTGGACAGAGGCAAATTTTTTCTTTAAATACATAAAACATGTACTTCATAGAAGACCAACGTAGCTCATATACCACATTTATTTTTGCAGACACCTATGTTTCATTATCTGCCATTCATCAAGAAACGAGGCAGCGGAAAGAACTTCAAATGCAAAATGTTCAATTTCAATTTTGTTTTAGGCAACTGGGGAAGTGGTTTTTTTGTATATTTCTGTAACACGATAAATGAATACCCTACAGCCAAGGAGATAGTATAAATTTTCCCCTGGCATAGCTACTATTTCCAAAACTACTCAAGAGGATATTTTATCTTTGCTGTGTGTATAAATATACATCTTCAACATTCATTAACATTAGCATTTATTTTGGTTCCTGTTATGCATGTGTATACGTGCTTTTATTTAATAATGTTAGTTAACATTTCCTTCTTTCTGTAAATAATGATAGTATAATTTGAAAATTTTGGCCCAGATCCCAGACTTAGGTCAAGCTAATATATGAATACATGTAGTCCAGTTTACTTTTTCATTGGACTTTGATGCTAACTGATTTATTTTGGAAAAATATTATTCATGTTGTAAGTTCTAAAAATGATTCTAAAGAAGACAAAGCCTTGCTGTTTTTTTTTTTTCATAGTTAACTGTAATAAGAAGGTGGATCTAATTTGGAAATTCTAATTTGCAGCATATATATTTTAGATAATGTGAGAGGCTTAAAATTATGTTGGGCATGAGAAATTTTTTCTAGCTTAGTTTCTGGCATGAAAGTATGTTTCTCTTTATTATTTTTGCTTGTCTTAGAACTTTAGAGAAAGGAAAAGTATGCATCCACAACTAAGGAACAAGTAATAACAAATTTATAATATGTAAAAAATAAACCCAAACTACTTCTCCTAATATTTTTGGTTTGGTTTTATCTCAAAATACCATCACCGTTCTCTCAGACATGAGATATCTCATTTACGGAACTTGCCTGGTATAATGCCACACTGGTCACATAAACCAGTAGCTAGCTAGCTAATAACAGGTGTTAAACATGTATTTGTAGAACAAATGGATTATTGAGCCTTTGTATGATTAGCTTATTCTCAAGGAAGCCTTTTTTGATCTCCTGAACATCAACTTCCCCCACCTTTTAAAAAATTCTCTACAGAACTTAATATGGTGTGAAATTATCTTACACGTTTGACTTTTTTTCCCTAACTGTCATATCAACAACAGAGAATGTAAGCTGCATAAGAGCAGAGCCCTTGCTCATTTGGTTTTTGTTTGGTTGGTGGGGTTTTGTTTTTTCACTGTGGAGCCTTGGTGTCTGCAGTAGCACCCAGGAAAGAGTAGGGTCTCAGGAAATGTTTGCTGAACTGTTAAATGGGTCCTAAGAGAAGTGTGAACAAAGTGGATGCATGAGCAATTATCACAAGAATGCTCTCAAATTTTCTACTATCCAGTGTGAAGCACCAGCAATATCTCTAGGAACTAGAGGCTTGTGGAATTCTCCAGCTCAACAACACAGGTTGGCAAGCCTTTTAGCTAAGAGCAGTAAGCACAGTGTCACACAGCAGTTTGGCATTTCAGTCCTCCAGCTCACTAAAGAACCTGGCTTGGTTCTAGGGGAGTACTGTAAAACAACTTTCTGCAGCAATGGAAGTAAGTGGTCTATAACCGCACCATCCAATATGGCAGCAGGCGTACGTGGCTACCGAGCACTTGAAATATGGCTAGTGCTGCTCAGGAAATGGATTTTTAATATAAATTTAAATAGCCAGATACTGCTAGGGGCTACCATATTGGACAGCGTGCTTCTAGAATTATCTTTTTCCCTCATAGTCCGATTTTATGATGTAGAGGGTCAAAACCAAGAGACTGGCCATGGTTCCTATCACAGATATGAGAGTTATATCCTATAAAAGATATTCTATTAATCACTTCCACATTTTGTGCTACTTAGAGCAACATCCTCGTTTCACTGAATAAGGCCCTAGTCCATGAAGATACCTGGGTTTTTCCCACATCTATTTCCCTTAGCTGAGAGTCTGATCACAATGCTTTCCTCTGTCTTTTTTTGCTTGCCAGTGCTATGATGTTTGCACAGAGACTTGTGCATGAAGTCCACAGTGGGAAGTCTCTAGAGATGGAACGAGTGTTCCACCATTCCAACTAACGGAGTGTATTCCAAATGCTAGGAGTCCCAAATCACCCCAATCCCTCATGAATGTCTGGTCATTGGGCCTGCGAGAGGAACACACCAGTGCTCTTATTTCTGGTCCAGAGCTAGCTGCTAACTGATGCTACCCACAGCTGCCCTGTTGAGTCTAGCAAGACACGAAGTAGTGGTTTGCCCTCAGCCCATACCAGAAATGGAACTCCCTACAGACTTCCTCCAGCTCTGCAATTATTCACTTGGAAACTGCAAACTCTCACGTGTGAACAATATAAACACTCCACTATGCAAACAATCTCTCCTGCCAAAGTCTATAGGCGTATGGATTCCTGATTTTCCCTTATTTGTCACAATTACATCCTAAAAACTGGCATTAGGTGTGGCAAGCTATCGTTTTAAAAATATAGAATCCTGGGAAAGACAAATCACTATAATCTTGACTGTCTACATGCAGGGCCTCAGTAAAATAACCAAACTGATTTCAATGAGAATAATGAACACTTATTTAATATGTTAGTATGTACAAAGGCATTAACTGCAGCAGTATTGATCTTGAGTCAATTTCCCAATTTATGAAGGATTTGGGATATATCAAACACAGCATTATGTCCAGCAAAGTGACAGTTGGTATGCCTGAATTCATCCTAAAATGTGTGTCACAGACTGCAAGTGACCAGGATGAAAATCAACACAATTAATTCTGGATGATTCCTAAGTGACCCATGTTGGGCTCAATAGATTCCAAGGATTAAGACTAGAAACAGTTGAATGAATGTCAGTTTGAAAGAAGAATAGAAGATGAAGACTGGGACACCATTTTCTTTTCTTAAAATTCACTGGAAAACCAGAAAGTAGAGCAAAGTAAGGAATGAGTACGTGAGCAATCATCATATATCAATGCAACAGGGAGCAAACTTACCCACTACCTAGTTCTGATTATCTTTTGCTGCCTGACAAACTCCACCCTCATTTAGTGACATAAAGTCAAAATTTATCATTATACATTTTGATTCTGTGGGTCAGGAACGCAGACAGGGTGGAGCAGGGAAGGCTCATCACTCTTCAAAAGGTCTATAAGTTAGCTGGGAGAACCAGAAGCTGGGAAAGGGGAGATGGCTGCCAGGCTTCTCCCTCCCCTCCCTACTCCTCTCCTGCCTTTCACATCTTTACAGAGTTCGCTTGAGATTCCTCCCAGCACGCTGGCTTCTGCATAAATAGACATCTTCCACAGTGGTTCAGGGGTCCCAGAGCCAGTGTTCCAAGAAACAAGGCACAGAAGCCATCAGAGTGGGAAGCCTGAGCCCAGTATCTGACATAGCCTTGATTCTGCCATCTTCTATTGGCCAAAAGAGAACCTGCCCAGATACCTCCCCTGAGGAAGAAGAGGAGACACCTTACATCTCCCTGGGAGGAGGATCATAGATTGTGCGACCATCTGAAAACCACACAGGCAGACAGAGTTGTACTGTTCCAAACTCCCATTCCTCCTGTCCGTACTAAGAGTGCATTCCGGGGGATTTGTTTAGCATTGTATGGACTTGGGATTTTCTTTGGGTTTATTTTTCACTTAAAAGGAGAGGCACTGGGTTGGAGATGTAAAACAGCATAAGTTTGGTAGTCAGTGAAACTTGAAGGGAACTGTCCTGTCAGCCATTTACCAGCTGTATACTTGCACCGGTGACGACAAAATTGCAACCTCGATTTTCTCAATATAAGAAAAGGAGAATTTATACTTAATCTGGCTGGATTATCACGAAGATCAGAAACAGTACATGTGACATGCATGACATATATTATGCGCTCCACTAATGTTGGTTATTTTTACTCCCTTATGCGGGCTGGCTGTCTAGTAATCTGAACATTACCAATAATTACTTTAATTTTTAATTCAAACATAAATTGGGTTAAATACTTCATAGGTTTCCAATGCCATAATCTTCTGAGAAAATCTAAAAACTCTTTAATCTCTATTGCTATGTTACTTTTAATCTTTATATTAATTTAGATTCTTCCAGAAGCTAGATTAAACTGTGGTAAAACTGCATAATGCTTCTGACATACTTTCAAGAGTAGAGAGACTTCAATTAATTTGCAAGATATAGGACTCCAATTTTTCCAATTAAAATATAACTTTTTGTTGCTGGAGTGTTAATAACCATTCACACTTAAAGTTCAGAAAATGCAACCATGTGAAACATATAGATTTTTTAAAGTTTATAAACAGAGATAGCTTTCCACGAAAAGTCAAAAATTAAATCCTTTCCCTTAATTTCATGCTCTATTTGTGTAAAGTAGGAATTTAAGGTAGTGGTTTTGCTTTCACATGAAAATCTGGAAAACAGCACCTTGTAAATATCTACATGCACAACAAAATCCTGGGTCTATCGCTCCTCACTTAATTATCTGTCAGTGTTAATTTTGTTAAATCTCTAGAGACTGATGATTTTTTTAAAAAAGGAATAAGTTAATTATAGCTATTTCATGGAGCTTTTCTAAACTATCATAATTAACTTAAAATATCACATGCCAAGATATGGCCTTATGTTAATTTACTATCACTGTCATAGCAAACTACCACAAATTTAGTGGCTAAAAAGCACACATTTTCATTATCTTACAATTCTGGACATCAGAAGTTCAACACAGTCCTCACCTAATTAAAATAAAGGTGTCACCAGGGTCGTGTTCCTGCCGGAGGCTCCAGTAGACAGCCTGGCTTCTGGAGGCTGCTTGCTTTCCTTGGCTTTTGAGCTCCTTCCTCCATCTTGGACGCCAGCAATGTTTTCTCTCTCTAAATGAGCTTCCCTCATTATGTCTCCCTCTGACCACAGCTAGGACAATTCTCTGCTTTTTAAGGGTTCATTTCATTAGACTGGCCCCACCAGGATAAGCCAGAATACTCTCCTCAACTCAAGATTAATCACACCTGCAAAATCCCTTTTGCTATGTAAGGTAATATATCCACAGGTATTAAGACCTAGACATCTTTGCAGCCCTATTGTTCTGCCAAACTTGGCCTTTGATAGCATAATAAACAAACACTTTTCTGAACATTTTTCTAAACTCAACTTCATTTTGTCTGCAAGGTGCAGATAATCAGTGTTTGAATGCTAAGTTTTAGATATTCAAATGTTGGCTCATCCTACTTTTAATTTCCCACCAAAATTAATGCTTATTTGAATATTCTGGCTACCCAAGTCATTTTATTTACTTTTATTTTGTAGAATAGTCTTATTTCAATTAATAGACTATCTTTAACAACACTGAAAAATTATGTTAGCTGAGGGTAACTGATATGAAACAGATTTAAAGTCCAATCAATGCCTCACGGAATAATTTGAGAAGCAAAATAATTAGAAACAATTTTCTTTGTAAGGCGTGCAGTATGTTAATTTCTTCCACTTAGCCTTTAACAAAGCTTAGAATGTTGGAATGAAAACAAGCTTATTGTCTCCTAATGATGGCCATGCCTTGGAACACTGTTTCCTCCAGAGACTTGTCCCTAGTTTGCGGCATCACAATACATTGTTATGAAAATAATTGTGGATAAACAGAGTGAAACAGCATCAAAAGGAGAGGCATCTTGGAATAAATATCTCTTTCGTGCTCATCTTGATAGCTGTGCAAATACATGAGTAAGGAATGCTGGGATAGCAGAGAAAATTTTTCTAAATGTACGTTTCCGTCAGATTAAGCCTCAATTTAAAAACAAGTGTAAAATTAGAAAAGGCACCAAAAGCCAATATGGTTCAGCATTTATAGAAAGAAGTTGGTAAGGTATCTAACTTTTTCTATAGGAAGCAGAGATTTATCACCCTGTTGAGGTACTCAAGGACTATACCAAATGGTTCAATAATATTAGTGCTAGACAGGATTCTAAAGCCAAAAGAGCTGAAGGGCAGAATTTTCTCTGAAATTCCTTTATGATTCCTCCAGTCTTAACCTCCTAGTTGCATCCTGTTGGGCCCCGACTGCATTTCTCTCCTTCATCTTACAAACCTTCTCTGCTTTAAAATGAATTCTCCTGTGTCCTATGTTTATGAGGGCCTTATGTTCTAACGATGACAGTGAGTGAAAAGTAACAGATTTTACAAACTCAAGGTTACAAATTGCTTTCCAATTATGGTTGCACTACTCAAGAATAATTAAAGTAGATTCAAATTGACTTTTTGGGTAGCATTCTTTCTTTTCCTTCACAGCTCTGATAAAAGAAGGTCCTAACATTTCTAAAGGAAAAAAGGAGTATCAAACTGATTTTTGTGGTATACAGGGAAGCCAACTGAAGAACTTTTTCTATAATTACCTAATTTATTTGCATCATATTTCCAAACACTCGGAATATTTCCAACACTAGGTAATTCTATAATTACCTAATTTATTTGCATCATATTTCCAAACACTAATAATTGTCTAGAAGTTGTGTTTTCCCAATCCTGTTGAATGTGAAGAGAACCTCTCCATATCTTTTTATCGTGTACTGAGAAACATTTTTAAGTTTTCTATTTCTTGAATGATCTCTTATTATTTGCTCTTATAATAAATTCCAACCTGGATCTTTACTTGGTTTCATCGGCCTAGACATAATTCGATCCATTTTCTTGTGTGCAGGCTTGACATCTTTCTTTGCTGAATTAATCCTCTTGTTCATTTCAAAATTTTTGTTGGGGGAGAGAGGCTGGGTTCATCTATAATCAGCATAAACTATCGAGAGGAAAAACAGCCTCTTAAGGATTACCAAAAATGTTTTTTAATACAAAGCAGGTATCTTTGTTACATAATAGGAAGACTATAATGCTCTTACTTTCCAGTTTTTAGGGATTTAAAATTTCTGTGTCTAGAAATTCTGGGATCATTTCTGTTTCCTTCCCTTTTTTACCCCCTTTTATCAACATGACTAATAAGTAAATAATGCTTTTTATTTTATGCCTGTTTTATTTTTCTCATTTTTAATCAATCAGCAAAATAACAATTGACATACTCCTTAATACTATCTATGACATATTAGATATTTATGGATTATAGAGGCTGGATTTGTTAAAGTAAACTTCATTAAGAAATCCTATCTATATGGATATAATAAAGCAACAGATACATGTAAGGTCAGCCAGAATCCCTTCTGTTATGAGAATACTCTGTGATACATGAATTAGAATAATTATATCAAAATAATAGTGGTCATATCAAACATGCGGTAAATGTACTTCATATTCACGGAGGTGAAGGCATAGGGAAATGGTGTAGAATCTGGAGTCGGTGCCAGTTCTAGGACAAAGAGAATACTAGCATAGATTTGATATGATAAAAATTACCTAGAATACGATGTTTTCAAGGAGACTTTCAGGAGGTGTTCATGCTTTACTATTTAACCTAAGTCAATGGGCTGAGAATTTCAAGTAAGTTTTTGTGGTTTACTAGAAAGTAAAGAGGGACGAGTTTACTAACTAGAAATTCAATTAAATGGTGTTAAATAATAATATATGAAAACTGTTCAATCAGGGGCGCCTGGGTGGCACAGCTGGTTGATCAGCAGACTCTTGGTTTCAGCTCAGGTCATGTTCTCAGGGTGGTGAGATCGAGCCCCCTGTCGGGGTTCTGCTTGGATTCTCTTTCCCTCTTCCTCTGCCCCCACCCTCTGCTTGTGCACGCTTTCTCTAATAAATAAACAAATCTTTAAAAAACCGTAAACCCTAAATTCATACAGATACAAAATGAACACATATCAAACATTTGACTTAAATCATGAATTAATGGGAGAAACGGCAAGATGTTACAACCATTTCAGAGGGGAATTTAAAGTTACATATAGTTAAAATAGGACTATTTGCAGGGCAACAATCCATTGCATTTCACTGAACACAACTGCAATTTTAAAAGAAACTCATTTGCATTAATATCATTGTCTTACAATTTACAAAGTTGTGAAATAGCTCAAAAATAATGAAAGGCAGAAGCATCTTAGAAGATTGTGCAGACAGTTCATTTACTCATCTTTTTTTTTTTTTTTTGTAAAACTCTTAGTCATGAAGATTTTCTTTTCTTTTTTTTTTTTTTTTTTAAAGATTTTATTTATTTGACAGAGATAGAGACAGCTAGCGAGAGAGGGAACACAAGCAGGGGGAGTGGGAGAGGAAGAAGCAGGCTCATAGCAGAGGAGCCTGATGTGGGGCTCGAACCCATAACGCCGGGATCACGCCCTGAGCCGAAGGCAGACGCTTAACCGCTGTGCCACCCAGGCGCCCCATTTACTCATCTTTTTAATCCATTTCAATTCTTTCATATTTTCCCCTATGTTCACCTTCACAGTCCATTTCCTTTATACATCAAAATTAAAGGAAAAATTTATGCCCAGATAACCTAAGATCCCCTCCAAAACCTGGCTATCGTCGGCAAGTGAGGAAAGGCCATGTTATAGAGAAGAGTAAACCTCATAGGACTCACCCAGGGAAGGGATGATGGGCCACTAATTTATAAGATATCGAACTTCACAAAGGCTGCGCATGTTACTTAAGTGTTGTTTGGGTTCTGCAATTCATGAAAAGGAAGGGGAAGGCAATACATTTAGTTTTGTTTCTTGGCATCTTGGTATTTTGTTTTACTATTATTAAATGATTCAAAGTGTAGTCTTTTCCAGACAAAGGGATCACTCTTAACTTTGGGCAGATCTCAAAGCAGGCAGTATGAATTTTAAGCAACATACTACATTTATTACAGTCATTTTAAATAGAAATTTAGTTCTAACGAACAACCTCTGCAAAATTAGATAAACTGGAGAATCCTTATAATCGCTGCACCACTATTAAAATAGCACGTACATTAAAAGATGTGATATAGTTAATATCCATATTTGTCAATTTAAGTACTGCTACTGGAAAGGAGACAGGGAACACACAGACAGGAAAACAGAAGGAAAGAAGGAAGGAAGGAAGGAGGGAAGGAAAGGAGGAAAAAGGAAGGACATTGAGATGTTTATTTTCAACTGCCATGGAGACATTTATAGAGATGATTATGTATTTGGATCAATTATTCTTCATACCCATTTATTTAAGCAGAAAATAAATTTACTTCATTTCAATATTTGAAGCATAAGAAAACCAAGTGCTTATGCTGAACTTTATGAAAGCAACCTTTCAGGATTTTAATAGATAAAATTCTATTTTTAATTTCCTTCTAGCTCAAAAATTCTTTATTTCCCTAAAATACAGTGTTTATTTTTAAAACTCTTTAAATATAAGTATTTACAAAACAATGATGAATAAAATCAAAGAACTAAATAAGTGGAGAGATGTCCCATAATCATGGATAAAAAGATTGAATCTTATTAAGATGTCACTTCTCCTAACTCGATCTATAGATAGATTCAAAGCAATCACAAACAAAATCCCACTAAGTTATTTTATGGATGTTAAAAAACTGATTCCAAAGTTTTATTAAGAGGCAAAAGATCCAGAATAGACAACACAATACTGAAGAAAAAGAACAAAGCTGGAGGGCTGACACTACCCTACATTAAGACTTATTGTAAAACTACAGTAATCAAGATGAAAGAATAGATAAATCAATGGAACAGAATAGAGAGCCCAGAAATACAGCCTCGTATATATTGTCACCTGATTGCTGATAAAGGAGCAAAGGCCATACAATGGAGAAAAGTAAGTCTCGTAACAAATGGTGTTGGAACAACTGGACATCCATATCCAAAATAACAGTCATCATCACCATCGAATAGAGACATAATTATACCCTTTACAAAAATTAACTAAAAAAAAATCACACAATTAAATATAAAACACTAAATTATAAAACTCTTAGAAGATTACAAAGGTGAAAAACCAGATGACCTTGAGTATATTGATGGATTTTTTTTAAATGTAACACCAAAGGCAGGATCCATGAAATAAGGAATTGATAATCCAGATTCCATTAAAATTAAAAACTTCTGCTCTGTGAAAGACAATGCCAAGAGAATGAGAGGCTAAGGCAGAGATTGAAGGAGAATTTTTCCAAAAGCCCTATCTATTTGATAAAGGACTACTAACCAAAATATTAAAAAAAAAAAAAGTCTGAAAACACAACAATTAGAAAACAAACAACCTAATTTTAAAAAGGGGCCAAAGACCCAACAGACAACTCACCAAAGAAGATATACAGATGGCAATAAGCATATAAAAAGATGGTCCACATCATATGTTATTGAGGAAATGCAAATTGTAACAAGGAGATACCACTGCACATGGATTAGAAACACCTAACAGTGACAAGACCAGATGTTGGTGAGGGTGTGCAGCAACGGAAACTCGCATTCATCATTAGTGGAATGCAAAATGGTGCATTTTGGAAGATGGTGTGACAGTTTCTTACAGAACTAAACATCCTCTTACCATATGACTTGGCAACTCCACCTAAAAAAAAGTGTGAAAACATGTCCACACAAAAACCTGCACACAGATGTTCACAGCAGCATTATTCATAATTGCCCAAACTTGGAAGCAACCAAGGTGTCCTTCAGTAGGCGAATGGAAACATAGAACACAACCAGACAATGGAATATTATTCGGCACTAAAAAGAAATAAACTATCAAGTCATGAAAAGATATAGGGGAATCCTAAATGCATTTTACTACGTGAAAGTAATCTGAAAATGCTACATACTGCATGTTTCCAATTCTATGACATTCTGGAAAAGGCAAAACTATGCAGGAAGTTAAAAAAAAAATAGCGGTTGTCAGAGGCTGGGAACAGGGAAGTATGAATACGCAGAGCACAGATGAATTTTAGGAGAATGAAAATGCTCTGCCTGATACTATAATTATGGATACACGTCATTATACATTCATTCAAACCCACAGAACGTGCATCACCATGAGTGAAACCTGATGTAAACTATGGAGTTACACAGTGATTTTGATATGTCAGTGCAGGTTTGTCCTCAGTGAAAAATGTAGGTCTTGTGAGTGAGGCTGGTAAGAGGGAGGCCCTGCATGTGTGCCAGCCCAAATACATGGGAACTCTCGGTACCATCCCCTCAATTTTGCTGTGACCCTAAAACTATTCTAAAGAATAAAGTCTTAATAAACACAGAAAGAAGGTAGTCATTGATTTCTTCATATTTTCTCAGCACACCCTTTCTAGTAGTTGTCCCTAAATTTTATTTTTTCCAAGAAGTACTTGGCAACTTTGTGAAATTTGCAGGTTGCCAGGCATTACACCTGCAGGAAATCGGGATCATCTGTAAAATATCTATCTTTATCAAGCACCCTGAGTGATTCTGATGCTGGGTCCCACTTTGAGCACAACAAAGCTACAGAGAAATAGCGAAATAAGTAGAAAATCAGTTCTATATACACAATGGTAATAGGAAAAAGGAAAAGTACAAATTTCAGACTGCCTGCTTTAGTCCTTTTTTTGTTTCAATATAAACTATTTAAAACAGTTTTCCAGATTCTTTTCTTTTCTTTTCCTCCCTAAGACTCAAACTCTATCGAACTGCAACATCTGATTCCATCCTTTCCTTGCCTCTTGTAACAACCTTTTAATTATTTATTTTGGGAACAATGTCTATTTCACCTCAATAATGTTTCTTTTTAAATTTCCTGTAGGTTAGGCATAGTGGAATGTAACTGAAATTCAAATAATTTCATTTTACCTTTTTAGACTTGTATAAAAAAGAGGGTAAGCGAAAATAAATTCCAAAACGTGATTTTAAAATACTTCTGAAATTCAATGATTCATTTTTTCTTGTATTAACCACTGATAATTAACCACTGATAATAACTGTTGACTTACCATGTTTTATCTGAGACTATTTTAATTTGTCATGTACAATATTCCTGAGGCCCTTCAGTTTGATACAGAAAAGTATAGCTAAGCAGCTAGAAAATGGAAAAGTCTCTCGGTAAAATTATATTTATAGGCATAGCAACAGAACTATTACAGAGCAATTCCACAGTGATTTTTTAGTCATACTGATGAGCTATAATCTGTCTACAAAGTTGTAGAGGCTATAGTTTACTGGTTTGAATCCAAGTTAAATTTAGACAAACTCTGTAAGAGGTTATTTCCACTAATTTTCAATCTTGAGCTCTCATCAGAGCTACCTAATCTTTGGACTACAGGAAAGCTACTTAAATTCTCATATCTCCAAAATGAAGCTAAATTCTTCAATTTTCTTACCAAAATCTCCTTTGGAATATGGAGTTAGGCAAGAGCACGCTGCAGGTATAATCTTGTGAAAATCATGGATATTCTAGAAATTTACTGTCAAGAGAGCTCAGGTTAGGATTCTCAATTCTGAAACAGATCGTCGAACTTTAGAATATTTATATTTATTTTACTTAATATTCAGTAGTTCCATAGCTTATTTAATTTATTATAAACAATGAAAATGATCTTTGATACTGAATGTATCTGTAGTAGCCAAATACTTGATTGCCTATGTCTTTGATTTGTTGACAGAAATGTCGGCGGGGTTATGCTGTTTCACAGCAGCCCTTCCCAAAATACACAGTCACAGGCTCCTATAGGAAATACTTGTTTTAACTTGCTACACATCTTTCAAAAAAACGCACCCTCAGAATGCTGCTCCTTACTAGAAAAATACATATGTAAGTATGCATATTTTAAGAGTATGACCATTTGGTACTTTTCAATTAATTGGACAAGGAGCCTATTAGACTGAGGTGGATTTAATGCTCCAGTAGCTAGCTAAGCAAACCAAAACCTGAGCCTGAAATACCTCAAGATTAAGAAATCAAAACCTAAGGAGAGCCAATCATCAATAGCCAACTAGGCTTTCTCAAATAAGGCAACCACTTAAGCTAGAACCAATCAAGTAATTCAGCTGTTTGGCTTCTGCCTCTTCTTTCTAAGTCTCCCCCAGATCTTGTTGGTAGAGTGCTCCCACCCACTTCCAATGTAGTTCTGCTAGACTGGAATCAATTTTTGCTCATATCACCTCTTAAAATGTTTACCTATGCCTCAGTTTATCTTTTAGCAGTTTATAGATGTTGTCTTACAGGTCCCGTCTCAGCGGTCAACACTGTCTCACATTGCCTCAAGATAATGGGAAATTGATGAGTAAATAAATGACAACATTCTATCCACTTGAATTTTGTAAAGTAAAATTCGACACTTCCACAAATTCATAATCCATCATTTCACAGTTACATGAATCATTTTGAGGGTTTGGGGATGGAATCTTAAGTCAGTAACCACACAAGCAAATATGATGTGATGAAATCTGATATGCATAAATTTATAAAAATTACATGAGACAAATCAGCTCCAAGACAATATTCCAGAATCTGAGAAGTTAGCATTGCAATTATTGTTTTGAACTTGGAATTGGGAGGAAGGAGGAAAGGAAGTCGGAGAAGTGCCAGCGTCAAAACGTTCCTGAGAAATAGACAACAGTTGAAAGAGCATCCTTTAACAAGTGTCTTCAAGGCTTTGAAAATGTCATTCCTCTTCTAGAAATCTCATGACTTTTAAAAAGTAAAACTCAGGATAAAATCTAAAATTAAGGAGAAGATCATATTTCCCTTTGCTGAACCCTCACCTCATTTTTTTTTTCTGGACAATTAAAATGTGATTCTAAATGGCAATTTGCCCTGTCATTTTAAGAGCATTTCTCAGATATTTGCTAGGCATTTTATGGAAGGAGACACTGAGGCAAAGAAGTTAAGCTTGTGTGCCTATAGTTAGATAAGAAAGCAGAAGTTGAGTCAACCTCAGAAACCAGATACCCCGACTGCTGGGCCTTACTTCTTAAGCCATGCTCCCATTTAATATATCCACTGTGACTTTTACCATGACAAAAAAGTAATTGGATCCATGAATGCAGAGCTTTGGAGGACGCTATCAGCATTACACACTATCTTTCATCTTGAAATCTCACAAAGCTTTATTAAACTGTTCAAAAAGGAAGTGTTATTGTTCCCATGTACCTCTCTCTCCCCAAAAGATATCTCAAGTGGATTTATCAGGTGGCTAAATGGGAGTACTAAAGAGGTTAGATTTAATTCAGGGGGAGAGATTTCCCTTATGAACAGAAGAGCTTTTGTAATGTTGGTGCTAAAATGGTCCCCTTGTCAAAGGACTTATATCCTATGAGGTCCTCCAAACAAATTTAGAAAAAAAAAAAAAAGACAGGAAATTGACCACAGAAACTGTGTTTGGTACATTTGAGAATGAAAAAGTAAATTTTCATTCCATGGCACGCTCTCATGCAGGAAAGTTAAAGTGCCACAGGTTGACCAACAACTAAATTACATTAATCAAAAGCTGCACTTATATAAGCAAAGTAAAGGGAAGAATTGGTTTAGAAATTATCTGGGTAATTTAAGCTGAAAAATATTACTTTATGTACCTTTAAGACATGAAATCCAAATATTTTTCATTTTTAAAAAGTTGAATACATAGATATTGTCTATTATGTTAAGGCAAAAGTAGGATGTCAGCTTGTTTTTATTGGAATATCTACTTACAAAATTTGAGTGGAAAGGTGCCTATATAATGGCTTCAATCATTCACTTTTATTTTGTGTATTTGCTATAAAGAAAAACTAAGAACTCTGAACTAATCTTTTAGAAACACACACATATATACATACATATTTTATTAAGTCAACACTTAGTAATAATCATTGGACGTCCTCATTCTCATGCCAATTCACCCAAATCTTATCTCAATAATTTCCCACATTGAGGCAATCTATTATTAATTTTTTCAGGCCTTTCCAGGGACATTTTTACTCACCAGTTAAAGAAACCAACTAGAGAAGAAAAAATGTTCTTATCTGAAACTTGAACTTATCACAACTCACTTGTCTAGAAATTAGCCTGGGAACATCCCAGCACTGGAATTTTTTTTTGCCCCCATTCCCAACGTTAAATTCCGGAAGGTTAAGACATTTCCAAATGTGTATGTTCTGAATTTTCAAATAGACCACATTTAAAGCTTTGTGAGAGTATAACCTTTAGTTTGCTTAATGATTCCAACGCTACCTAGCTATTTTCCATATTCATAATAATTTTCATCAGCAGTATTTTAACAAAAGTAAAAATGATGCCTTCCCCTCTCACCAAAAATCCACTTGTCCCCAAAACATGGGTCTTTTTTTTTTTTTTAAGTTACATATGAGGTACAAAAACAGGGAGTTCATCAGGTCCGATTCTCCCTAGGGGGACCGATGATGCAGATGTAGGAAGGGAAGTGAGTGTAAAAAACGAAGGCTTCTTGTTCCTCATTCGGAATCTGGAGAATGGCTGCAGAGGGAGCTTGAACTGCCCCGCCAGCTACAGTCTCAGTTACTTCCAATTTTCTTAGTCTCAACTCCTTTTATTTAGTTATACTATCTGGCGGGCTGGCTAGTATAATGCCCAATGCCCTGATTCGGCAGCGCTCCAATATTCCAAACTGCCAGGTAAGCACCTCTGAATGTTTTACTATCCCACTGAGGCTTATGATTTTCTTTACAGATTCTTCTGAGAGGCCATCAGAAACATTCTGATGAAATATGTTAGTGCCTGCAACCTTCCTAACTGTTTTCTACCTGCCCCAACTCTCCTTTCTAATCCCAGCCTGCCATTCCACCCTGTCTGGTGCATTTTCTACATCAGAAGCCCATACCTCCAACTGATGGGACTTAAAACCACACTCCTTCCAGACCTGGGATCTGGCAGGTGTTAATCTTGTGTTTCTTATTCCTTCAAGGTCATTGTGGGCCATGAATACTGAGATACTCCAGTTTGGGTGCAGCCCATCAGATATAATTTCTACTATTTTCCTAAATTTTCTTTCCTCCAGTCCAGATAGATTAGCAATTTACGTCTGCGTTATATACTTAAAATATTTTGGTTATACAAACAATTCTACTCAAAGGAAGATAAAAAAAAAGATTTTAAAAAGGTTCACATAAAAATGAACTGATGTAAATATAAAAATCCTAAACTAAAAACATTTAAAAATTATTCATGGAGCATTTTCAAAGAAAATAGACTTTTTTAAAGAAAATATCAATAAATATTTTAATAACAAATTAAATAGGACAGAAAACCCATTTCTGAGATACATACATGGCAATATCAGAACAGTTTTAATTTCTAAAATAAGCACATGGATCTTAACATAATAGAGGGCTATAAGAATCATTTCCAGAAGTAATAACTCTGTGCCTTGGGTATTAATTCCTATGCCTGTCAAATTTCATTAAAAATCGATTTACCTGCTTATATTACAGCCTTTGCCCAAACTGAAATAGTATCTATAATTCAAAATAATTTTCTGTAATGGTTGTTTATACCATGAAACACATTTGGTCTCGTGGTCACTTCTGACTAATTAAGCCAAAAGCTGATTAGAAACTGAACTTAAGTTAAACTATCTTAGAACGACATCTAACAATACAGGTGCACTTATATTTGAAATGTCTAGAATTTTTTTGCACAAATGCATTTATACAAATGCATTTTTCAAGGGTCGCTTGGGCAGCTCAGTCTGTGAAGTGTCTGCCTTTGCTCCGGTCATGATCTCAGGGTCCTGCCCCAGGATCGAGCCCCACATTAAGCTCCCAGCTCAGTGGGGAGTCTGCTTCTCCTTCTCCCTCTGCCTCTCACCCCGTTTCTCTCTCTCTTAAATAAAAAAATCTTTTAAAAAATGCATTTTTCAAATAGATCGTTTCTTCAGATTCAGTAGGAGATCACAGTGGGTTACTTTCCTTACCGAATTTCTACAGGGTTCATTATTTGTAGCTTCAGGCCCTGTACGGAGGCTTCGCTGTTGTGTTTGTTCGATCATCAATGGGCACTGAGTGCTGGCTCCCCTGTTATTACTATGACTGGACACACATGTTTAAAAGCATTACACGTGTTAATGATTCTCTCTCCAACACAGTTGTTGAAAAATTACCCAGTAAAAAATGACAAGCGGACCTGATTCTAGCCTAATATGAGCACTGGATGTTTTGAAAGAATTAAAATCAATGATTAATCTTTATTTTTCAGATGAGGAACCTGAGGTATTGGGGTTAAGTATGTTTCCCAGGCATGCCAGCCGAGCAGGCAAACCTGATCACATCATTGCTCTTCTTGAAACTTTTAGTGGCTCCTTATTATTTTATGGACGAAACTGGGGATTTTTAATATAGTTTCCTGTTATTTCTTCTAAATGTTTTATAGTTTGAGGTCTTACACTTAGGTTTATGATCATATATAGTCATATAGTTATATATGTATATATACATATGTGTGTGTGTGTGTGTATATATATATATAGTTTTACATATATATAGTTAAAGATATGGATCAATATTCAATTATTTTGCAACAAATACTCAAATTGTTCCAGCAGCATTTGTTGAAAGGATGACAATTTCCTACCCCATTGCTTTTACCTCTTTGCCTAGATCAGTTTTGCATATACATATGGGTCTGCTTTGGACCCTTTGTTTTAGTCCCTTGGTATATTTTTCTACCTTAATGCTAATAACTATCTTAAAATTATTCTTTCTTCTTCTTTAAAAATCATTATGACTATTATATGTGCTTTGTATTTCCACAGAATTTTAAATTCAGTTTGTTAATTTCTACATACAGTTTATTGGGGTTACATGAAGTCTATAGATCAATTTGGGGATTTTTTTTTTTTAAATATTGAGTTTTCTGACCCTAAAAAATGGATCCCTCTGCAATGTTTTAAGTAATCTTTAATTTTTCTCTGCAGTGTTTTATAATTTTAACTATATGAGTATTTCACATATTTTGTCAGATTTATTCCTAAGTATTTCATATTTCAAACCACATTCTATTCTGTGCTATTATAAATCACATTCTTTTTTCAAAATCTTAGACCATTCATAACTTTTGTTTAACAATATCACTGATTTTTGTACATTGAGTTTATATCTTGCAACCTTGCTAAAATCACATATTAGTTCTGGTAGCTCTTTGAGAGTCCATTCCATTAATTTCTTCATGTGGGTCATTATATTGTCTGGAGCTAAAATCAATTTACTTTTCCCTCTGTAATCTGTATGGCTTTTCATTATTTTTCTTTCTTTACTGCTCTGGCTGGAATCTTCGGTATCAGGTTAAACAGAAGTTGTAAGAGCAATCATCTATACCATGTTCCTGATCTTAGAGAAGCAGCTGTATGGCTCAGTTTGTTTGCTTCGCTTTTTTGTTGACTTTCAAAGACGACCGTCCTTGGTTGCCTGGTGTCCCGTGTCTTGCAAACCATTGTTTCAAATATTCTGTCTGTTTTTTGTTTGTTTGTTATTTCATATGTCAGGGTAAATCTGGTCTCTATTTTTTCCATCTTGGCCAGAAATACTAGTTTGTTTTTGGCCTTTTAAATGTTTAATGTTAATATTAGGATTTCTTTCTTCTAAGTATTGTCTTGATGGAGAACGTTATCTATTTTCAGAGCTCTAATTAACATTTATATACAAATGACTCTCACATTTATATCTCCAGCCAAGATCTCTCATTTTAAATTCCAAAGGCATTTTTTCAGTCACCAAGTCTACATACAGTTCCACGAGAAAATTTCACAGATGGGTCAAACATGGCATGTCAAAAATGAACCCATGCTCACCCCACTACTCATATGATCTATTGAATTTCCTGCCTCAACAAATGGTATCATCATCTATTAGGCATGTCAGAAACTTGGAAGTCAACCGTAACTCTACCCCATCTTTCAAATCCCACTCACTCACCAAGTCCTGTTGAGTCTACCGCCATAAATATACACAGAAATCTGTCCATGGGTCCTTTCAACTACCCATCATCTCATTTCCTTGCAAAGCCCTCTGTTATGGGTTAAATTATATCCCCCCCCAAAGATATGTTCAAGTCCAAACCCCTGATACCTGTGAATGTGACCTTATTTGGAATAGGATTTTTGCAGATGTAACCGGTTAAGATGAGGTCATTGGGGTGGGCCCCAATCCAATTTGACTGCTGTCCTTATAAGAAGAGGAGGAGAGATGCAGAAACGGACACACATGAGGAAGATCATGTGAAGACACACAAGTAAAACACTATGAGGTGATGGAGACAGATAGGAGTGAGGTACATACAAGAAACCCTACAGGTTAAGAGAAAAGCATAGAAGAGATTTTCCACTAGAACCTCCAGGGAGAGCGCCACCCTGCTGACACCTTGATTTCAGATGTCTAGTCTTGTGAACAATATCATGTTGTTTAAACCACCCAGTTTGCATTACCTTGTTATGGCCGCCCAGGGAAATGAATTAATTCTCCATCACATCATTTCAACAAAGGCCACTTAAACAGTCTCCCTACATGTCACCGAGAATCCTTGTTAAACTCATCATAGGCCACTCTCCACAAACAAGCCAGAATGGGCTTTTAAAAATGCAAGTCTGATCACATCATGGCCCTTCTTAAAACTTGCTGTAGATTTTTTTTATTTTAAGGAAGCCATTGAGAATTTTTAATATGGTCTAAATGTATCTCACAGTCACCTCTCCAGCCTTATTTCTGAAATGCTGTCCTCTCTACTTCATGCTTTTTCTTTTCCTCAAAAGAGCCATGCTCTTCTTGCCTCTGAGTTTCACAAATGCCATTCCCTCTGCTTACAATACCCTTTTTGCCCTTCTGAACTTGTATACATTCTTTAAGGATCTCCTGAGATGCCACCTTCTCAGAGAAACCTCTCCAAGGTCACAGATAACAAAAGTGTCTATTTAATTTTCTTCCGTTCTCAATGTGCTTATTTATTTAATTTGTACAATGAATAATATGTAGTACAAAGTCTCCTTTGGAGGCAGTATCCATGTATCTGACCGTGCTCTCAGTGTATTTACATCTATGTTCTTCTGTGGGTGCCAACTCTTCTCTCCATGGACTTTTGTTGTTGTTATTCTTTATTGAGCCTATGTTGTTTGTTTGTTTGTTTGTTTGTTTTATATAATCTAATGTACATAATAATATTCTAATGGAGATAGGGGATTATATGATTTGTTCTATTGTTTTTATAAGAGCCTCTGAGTTCTGCACCCTGTAGTGGCAATCACTACATAGTGGCAATTACTTTTAACATTCACTTTTTTTGAAATTTACATTTTATTATTTTAAAGACTTTATTTATTTATTTGAGAGAGAGAGAGAGCATGAGCAGGGGGATGGGCAGCAGAAGAGGGAGAAGGACAAGCAGACTTCACGCTGAGCTCAGAGCCCAGCTCGTGGGTTCAACCCCAGGACACTGAGATCATGACTTGAGTCAAAGGCAGACGCTTACCTGACTGAGCCACCCAGGTGCCCCTGAAATTTGCATTTTAGAAATCATGCACTCCCCCTCAAACCTTTGCCCTTTGTTCATACAAAATATATCTAATGCGATAAACTGAAACTGTGAAACTACTACAGGGAAAAAGTTTGCAAGATAATAATCAAATACTAGAAAGAATGAAGAACATAATCATCTATACATTGGAAGAGAAAACTAGAAAACGATTTAGCCAATTTTGAAAATAAAGCTATGTACTATTTTAAATAAAAGTCTATGTAAAATACAGTGAATTTCAAAGATCTGGTTTGGGTCTAAAAATGAAACATTTAGAGGAAATTGATCATCAAAACTCTGTTAAACACAGTTTCTATAATTGCCTGATATCTATTTCAACATTTCCAATAAAGTAAATGGAATGACCAGTGTCAACAGGCAGCATTTAGAAAGCCATTTCTTTGTGATTTAGAATACTTTTGCCACCTCTGGGGACATGCTTTGAATCTGGCAAGAACATTAGCTGATCATGCTACTGCAGTCTGACAGCTTCAGATTTTTAACAGGGGAAAAAGGCAGAACTAATGGATGTGAATAAGCTTAAAAGCAAGAGAACTTATCAATCACCGTAAACAGCTGTATTTTTGGAAGCTAATAGAGGTACTTCTAAAAACATAAAAAGTCAATAGGTATTTTTCTGGCAACTAATAATTTCAATCAGGTCTTTTTCATTTGTCTCTCCCCCAGCCCCCAACCTGCCCACCTTCTTTTTTTATTCTGTATAATATTCTTGTCAGCATTGATTAACATGAAAATATTCTCTTTACTTGTACCGTTCCACTTTCCAGAAAGGAATAACACAGCATCTAATTTTATGAAAAGATAACTCAAAAGATGAACAAAGTAAATCAAATTATTAAAATGATTATAATCCGTTTTCTTCCATTTCTGATTATATAATAGAGAACTTATATACACAATGCTATCTATAATTGGTACATTACTGGGTAATGACTCTAACCATCTTTTTATTCAACCTCAGGCACATAACATTTTACATATATATTTCAAAGAGCTTGAAAACATGATTATCTGTTTTGCTTTACAATTATTTCAAAATATTCTACTATTGTATTCCTCCACAGAAACCATCGGACCCATTCTTTTCCAGAACAAATTCATTTTAGAAGGGATCACTAGTGTGGCAATGATTGAGGAAGCACAATAAAGCCCTGCTTACTTCACTGGAAAAGTGGAAAACATTTAATTTTACTCTCTAAAGGATTAAGATCAGGCTAAGTCATCAGGCCTTAAAACAGTATGAAGAAAATGGCCTCAGAAGGAACCCCCAAGGCTACAAGCCTGTTTCAAATACTACAATGGCCCTCTCTCAAACTGAGAGGCCACTTTTCCATTAACATAGCTCGACCTTTTTTGGTAGCACTTAAAAGGCATCAGGATTAATTTCCTCCTATGCATCAATGCACAGCATCTTTTGCAAGGCATAACACAACACTTAAGGAACGGTCGTGGTGAATTAACTGTTCACCAGGAGAGCCTAACAGTGTAAATGCGCCTGCATTGGAACGCAACTAGACCTAGGTGTTGTGGGCAGAACCCACATGACCTTGCAGTTAACTGTCTAGTTGGTGTGTCCAGGAATTTTTTGGTGGAAGGAAATAGTGAGCTAGCTGTTAAAAAGTTGATTTTCCCCCCACAGAGACAGTAAGATTTGCATATAAATAGGTTAAGTTTAAAGTCAAGTTCAATGGCATAAGCTCAGATGTCAGCTGCCTGAATTTGAATCTCTGCTCCAACATTTTCTAACTATGTGACTCTGGGGAAGATACTTAACCCCAATACCTCAGTTGTCTCATCTAAAAAAACAAGGACTAATAATTGATTTTTCAAGTCTTTCTTTTTTTTTTTTTTTAAAGATTTTATTTATTTATTTGACAGAGCGAGAGACAGCCAGCAAGAGAGGGAACACAAGCAGGGGGAGTGGGAGAGGAAGAAGCAGGCTCATAGCAGAGAAGCCCAATGTGGGGCTTGATCCCAGGACTCCGGGATCACACCCTGAGCCAAAGGCAGACACCCAACGACTGAGCCACCCAGGTGCCCCTGATTTTTCAAGTCTTTCAAAACACTTAGTGTTTACATTAGGTTTGAATCATGTCTTCTGCTCTTTTTCTATTGGATAATATTCCAACAATTATTTTGGAGAGAGAATCTTTAGTATCTGTATTTGTTTTGAAAAAAAATGTTTTGTTTTCCTCCTAAAAACAAGTCAGATAGGTTTTTCTACTGAGTAAAGCCACATAAACACATCAGCTTTTTTTTTTTTTAACTTTTGAGTAAGCTAGACTTGTCTGATATGATTTTCACAGATATTGTAATTAAGTATCCAAAATTCTCAGGCAATTCCCATAATTCTTATAAATCCTTGTCTGTATCTATCAGATCTAGCTCAGATTTACCCAGAACAAGTTTATCTAGAGTCTCCTTGTCATGAGGACTCTGTCCTGGCCAACTGAGGCAAGACTAATCTGCAGGATTGGTGAAGCAAATGGCTATGTTGGAAAAGTCCTCCTGGCAAAGAACATTGGGTGGCCTCCAGGGACTGCAGGCAGATTCTGAACCAACTGAAAACCTCCGACCAGTGATAGGATCAATCTTATAGCCACAAGGCAATTAATTCTGCCAAAGCCAAAAGAGTTTTAGAAACAGATTCTTCCCCAGTCAAACTTCCTGATGAGAACACAGTCTAGCCAGCATCTTAATTGTAGCCTATGAAGCATGGGGTCGTAATTGAGACCTGGAGGATGGGATCATGCTAAGCTATGCTCAAGACTCCTGATCCATGGATGTTATGAGCTAACAAATGCATGTTGTTTTAAGCCATTAAGTTTCAGGGTGATCTGCTACATGACAACAGAAATTAATACAAGAGGTAATCAAAATGTTTCCTTTTGCTTGATAGCATCACATCTCTAAATTATTATTCAAAGTTACATGGTCACGCAGATACTATTTGTGAACTATTTTCATCACTAAAGCAAACAAACAATAGAAACGCAAGAATATTGTAAAGTGTTTGAATTGTTAGTGAACTTAGAGAAAAAATTAAAAATTAATTCATCTCAAATAATAATACACATCCCTTGACCATTGTTATGCATCTTTAATATGGTACATTGAACATTACATGTTCAATTTATACTACTGATGGACGCTTCCCTACTTTTACAAATTCAAGCTATTGTTGGAAGGAGATGGCCAATGATTAAAATATTACTTATCAATTTTAAAAAATTACTCTGGAAGTACTTGTTTCCTATGTCCTCTATAAGACTATTAGTAAACTGAAAAAAAAATTACTTCTGAATTATGATTTATCTTCTTCCAAACGAATAGTAACTCAACATCTGATTAAGTAAACCAAAAAAGTAGTAAGAATTTGTAAATGCCCCTTCAGATTCAAACTGACTTATTACTAAAAAAATTTTTTTAAAAACCAGCACTTTTTTTAAAGATGACTGGATTAAATTGCAACTATCTGCTCAGTAAGTGATAAAATGCCATTTCTATGCACCCACCTGCCCTGTGGATCTTTTTTTGTTTGTTTGTTTTGTTTTTAACATGCCCTCAAGGTTAGCAACTGACTTTTGTTAATGATATGATTAATCTGCCTGTGCCTGGCAAAACAGACAATTTGCATATCTCACCTCAGCAAAGCTGCTTCAGCTTGGACTGATCCTTGGTAAATACTTCTCCCAGAAAAAAAAGAAAAAGAAAAGAAAAAGAAAAAACAATGATGTGTCTAGTAGATAGCTACAAAGGAAATCTTCTGTCCTCATGGGATCATACCTCGTAGATAGTGTGCTTGGTCCTCAGACAAAACCTATCAAATGTAGATGTCACTCCAAAGACGGGGAGCTTTATTGTCTGTCATTTCTAATAATGTACCAGTTTTATTGAAATTCATATATGTGCATATATAGATAATTTTATATTTTTATAATATATATAATTTTTATATATGTAACAACCTTTAACACATATACTATATTATATTACAAAGATTTTACAGATACTAAGTTCTATCTTATTTCAAGTCGGCACAACATGTAAGGAGTCACAGATGTAAGAAGCAAGGATAAAAGAGAAAAGAGCAAAGGCATTTTACGCACAAAATAAACAAAACAGTCATTTTTTTGCTGCTGGATTTTGGTCCTGTTACTGAACTGTTCTAAGCCACAATGTACACATTTGTGCAATAGAGATAATAAAATGATTTATCTCACAAATCTTTAAATGAGTTAAAACCTGAAAAATCTTTGGGCCCAACCTGGTACCATAGAAAGAGCTCAATAAATGTTAGCGGCTGTGGGAGGATTTCTATATGCTGTATATTATGAGTTGAGAGGCACTATGCTTAATAGATTGGATATGCTACTTTGCATTGTGCTTGGAAGGTTGAATTGTCTTGTGCAAAGATTTATATAAATGTAAACCAGGTGTCTCACACTTATTCAGCCTTCAGGGGTGGGTCATGCTTGCCTTTAATGCCTAAATAGCAATAGTCCATATCCCTTTGTGTATTATGGCAGAAAAATCTAGTCTTTTATGGGGTTTCTTTACCCAAGTATTTCAGAGAATCCCCTATAAGTGCTTACATAATCCCACAACTTTCTATGCCATACTTGCTGCTTGCCCCTCAGCGAACTGTCTGATTCCAGAAGCGTGTAACATTCTTCCACATTCAACCTTTGTTTTCTTTGTCTGGCTTCCTTGGGCAGATACTGCTCCCTCCTGCTATATAGCATCACTTCAAGATTGGACCCTGTCCTTTAGTCCCCAACAACACAGCTAAAATCAAGTTTTCATGGGGCATGACTTTCATAGAAGCTTACAGAACCCAGCATAGACATCCATACAGAACACATTGCATTAGTCGAGTTTTGACTGCATAATGTTTTGTAAACCACCACAAAAAATAATAATAAAAAAAAATAAACCTCCAAAGCTCACAGGCTTGCAACAATAGTCAGTCCTTGCTCCTGGCCCTGTTGGTCAGCTGTGGCTCAGCTGGGGCTGCTGGGACTGGCTAAACATAGCTCAAGGATATGAATTACATCTAGCTCTGCCACAGGCATCTCCTCGTTCCAGGACCCATGTGACATGGGTCATGTTCTTCTCCTGACAAATGGCAGAAGCACAGGAGGCTGAGACATATCACAGGAGTTCACTTAAAGTCCCTGCTTATCATGTCTGCTAAATTTCCAGTGGCCAAAGCAAGTCAATCAGCAAGACCAGATGTGATGGCCAAGGGATGTGCAATCAACATACCTTCTGGAGGGTCTGCAAAGTCACATGGCAAAGGGGATGGAAGTGGCATCCTATTAATGAAGGAATGAGGAGTTGAGAATAGTAAACTGGACATCACCTATGTCTGCTCTAAAACTTCTTAGGCTAAGCCCTATCCACAGGGGTTTCATAATGGTCATCCACCCCCCCACTTTTTTGGCATTTTATAAGGACCAAATTACCAGTGCAAGTGCCTTTTACAGATTTCTTACCAGAAAGCTTTGTAGTGTCCAGAGAAAAGTATACGGGTTTATGGATATTATAGTGTCCCCTTAGAAATAGTGTGTCAAGGTGGCATTACACTGATGATAAAAAAAAAAATCTTTTACAATGTTAACAGATCATGGCACATGTTTTATTCCTAATTTTTAAAAACTGACATGTTTCTGAAAAAAATGTTTTGTTTGGAGAACCAAATAACTCACTTTTTTCCCCTCTCCCAAACAAAGCAACAGTGAACACACAATGGTGAATTCAAGCTAATTCTATGGGAAGAGGCACCTTGTTGGCTGCCTGAATTGGCAGCCTTTCTTTACTCCCAGTCATTTATATGTCTGAGAAATATTGAGAGATCTAGCCTCCGCCAGGACTCCCCATTGCAAAATGTTTCAGGTAATGGAACCAAAAAAGGGTTTGGCTAAGTTAAGAAACCTCAGAGGCAAGTAGGCTGATGAAAGCCAGCAAAGGGAGGTGAAAACAATGTACTTGCTCTATGGGTGATAATTGCAGCTCTCCTCCAGGGACTGGGAGGATCTCTGCTTTTCTGGGTTCTTTAGGAAATGAGCCCATGCCCGGCAGAGTTACTGTGATAAACAGGTTGCCTGCACAAAGACATATAAACAGAGACATGAGGGGAAGAACGAAGAAGGGTTGCACTAGAATGGACAATTCTGCAAACATTAGAAGAGATTGTTTCGAGATGAGATGGGTAGGTACACTAAAGTAAACACAGAAAGCCAAAGGTGAGTTCATTTTCTGAGAACATTCCAAAGTACCAAGCTGTGATCCTGGCAGCTTATGGGTTCTCAGATTAGCCAATTCGTGTTGCCGAGGTGTCTGTCCTTCCCTGCACTCTCAACTCCACCCGAACCCCTTGGGTGATCACTGGGAGCCTTTAGCAGCACGCTGAATCACAGCCATGTTTACAGTAAAGCACAATAGTCTGCAGCAGATACTGAAAGAATACCCGGAAGTTGGAATAAGAGAATTTTATTTTATTTATCTTTTTAAAGATTTTATTAATTTATTTGAGAGTGAAAGCGAGCCAGACAGCACAAGCAGAGAAACAGTAGAGGGAGTGGGAGAAGCAGGCTCCCCGCTGAGCAGGGAGCCCTGTCGAGGGGAGGGGATCAATCCCAGGACCCTGAGATCATGACCTGTGCCGAAGGCAGATGCTTAACCGACAGAGCCTCCCAGGCGTCCCCCAAAATAAGGAGAATTTTATTTTCATCTTCTTAGACAGATAAACCTGAGAAGGTTTGTGTTTATACAAATATGTACTGGCGACAAAGTCAGGAGTCAATAATAACAATATTTAAAATTTAAAAATATCCAGGGACGAAAAACAATAGGAAACCTAAAAGTCGAATATTCCATACAAATGAACTTATCAAAAAATACTTTTAGCAGAGCTTACTTTAAATTATTTTGAGAAAGAATATTTACATTAGCCATGCACTTGTATGTATATCGTCTTTTCCTGCTCCCAACAAAACAACAGTAGCAGAAAAATGTGGAACCTGAGATCATTCAGTGTTAGTAAACTCCCCAGTGGTTTCCCTAGAGTCTGATGTACTTCTTGGGAAATTGGCAAATTGGTTTCGGCTCTAAAACACAGGAACCTTCACAAAACCTCTTCCTAAAAGTCTTCCCCGCATGTGGTTTGATCCCCCAGAAATGCTATTTTGGATGAAGCGGGCTGCGGTTGGCGAAGGCTGAGCAGAAAGCAAGGCTGGTCTCTGAAAAGAGCCTTGAAGGCTTACTGAAGAGAGAGATACAGAACAAAGAACCTCAGATTCTATTTTACAAAGGCAGAAGCAATTGGTGTTTCCCCTCAACAGTGCAGTTGAGGGAAAATGTCTTCTTCGGTAGGAAAACAACAACAATGAAGATGATGAAAAATGAAGAGTTAATTAGGTAGGAAAGAAAAGAAAATTTATGTTTTGTTATGTTCTGTTTTTCTCTAAAGACATACCCTCTTCAAGACTAACATTCATTCATAGAATAGACCAGACGCCCTCGTATGGCTGTACCAATGGAACACTCAGGGCTTTAGAGGGGATGGATCGCCATGACAAGGATAAGAAGAATGGCTAAAGTTTGATTTTTCCTTCCCTTCTGCTGGGGAAACCTTAATGGGCTGGCTGCTGGGGGAAGCTGGCCAGTGGGTGATGGTGGTAATTCAGTGGAAATCAACAATTAGTCATGCCTGGCATGGTGAAAAAATGAAATTGCATAGAAAAATGAAAAGACAAAGTATGAACTGCAAAACACAGAAGCTGCTGTCCCATTAATTCACCAAGGGGATAAGCAAAGTGCGTTTCCATACGCCAGAATCCCAAACACAGCCTGGAGTCTGGGAGGCTGGAGGGATTTTCCAGTCACCTGCAGAGTACAGGCTACATTCCTCTCCCTTTCAGAGGCAAGACCAACTATGTGTGATCTGGTGTGTCGACATAAAGGCACATCTAATTTTTGTTGTTCAGGGTGCCTAGAGATTTCACTTAATGTGCAAGAGCAGTCTCTTCTAAAGTACAACATTGTTCTTTTCTTTTCTTTTTTCTTTTCTTCTTTTTTAGAGAGGGAGGGAGAGGCAGGGGTGGAGGGGGCAGAGGGAGAGGGAGAGAGAGAACTTTATGTGGGGCTCCATCTCACATCCCTGACATCATGACCTGAGCTGAATTCAAGAGTCAGATGCGTAACCCAGGCGCCCCTATAACATTGTACTTTCAATTCCTATCCTTCCTTATTTGTCCATGTTTGACAAATGCACCCTTCCGTCACCTTCATTTCTTCCCCCCATGCTCTTGCTTCTGATGTTTTCCCTCTTTTTGTTTAGTTTCTTCAAGTGGAACTTCTATTTCCTTGAGTGGACTTGTCAACAATTTCCAAAATCACTTTTTCCCCATTCTAACATAATTTCACATTTAAGTTGGTTTCTCAAATGATCCTCTTCTTGCAATCACGTTTCATTTCTCTCCTATTCTAGCTAGCATTCCCGATGGAGAATGTCAGGTTGCACAGCTGACTGCCCATTGACTATGGACCAAAGGGTCATTCATTGTCTACTGTGATACTCCCTGGAATGCCTGAAACTAGTAATTTTATTCAAAGTCATAAGAACAATGTTTTATTTATATTAAAATGTCATCAATGTAAGTGAATATGCATTTCAGAAAGTCTTTCTTCATGTTCGTTTGTATGCTTTTTCATAGGTGGGAAGTGATAACACATCTCGCTGCACAGTGATTCATGTCTTATATTTAAATTTCATAGGACAGAATATATTCTTTGAATAGATCACCTGGGTCCAAAGAAATTCTCAAGTGTAACATCTACTACCCACAGTGTGTGGCCACCCTTTACAGTTGTTCTCCCAAATTTAATACAGTATCTTAATATCATATTAAAAATGGCTTCTCAAATAAATGTCTAAATTAAAAGGTATACACAATCAAACTCAATTATGAAGAAGAGAATTAATACGTTGGATTGCTATTTGAAATCAGAACTTACGGTAGTTAATGACTTTTTTCAATCACATATCTATGCCCTTTTCTGGTCACTAAATCCCCTTTTTTCCTCCAGAGGAAAAATGTAACAAAATCAAATACATAGGTTATAATAATTATCTATTCCTATGCATATGTATATATGTGTGTATGTTTATGTACATATATCCAAATACATAATACTAAAAAGTTAGTCTAGTCATTCAAAATAAGAAGTTACTAGCCCTAAAGAACACTGAAGATATACACAATTTCTTTCAAACTGAAAAGTGTTAATTCATACTTAAATGTCTTCAACACTTTAAAAATTGTCATCTAAGGGTCCTGCCTGTGCTCTAAAAAGGTCTATAATAGAGTTTAGTACCTCTTGTGTAATATTGTATGCATTGCATTTTGTTACACTTATTATACAAATTGAAATGAATAATAATTTGCAGTTTTACATCCCATGAATATTTTTTAGTATTCTCTAGCAGTAGATAATATGCTAACCAACTTTACTGAAAGGCATACAGATGTGGAAGAAATCTATCTGGGGACTTTAATTATCACCTTGTCAAATTCAAATTATTATCTTGTGAGTTCATTTCCATAAAGTATTCCCTTTGCTGTTCCATGATTTAACATGTGTCTACTTTTTCTTATCTTATTTGTATCTATCTGGAGGCTCTAATCCTTTCAAAGGAGATACTTCTCTGTCAGATTGTGATCTTTACCATAAAGGATTTGGTCCAAAATTTTTTTTTTATAAACACTTCATTTTGGCAGAAGAAAGGTCTGTACAACATATGAGATAGTCTTACTATCAATAATGCCTCACACATCAGATTGAAAACTAATTTTTTACAAATAACATTCACTTCAGGGAGATACTAAAAGAGACTATGATTTACCAGACATCATTTGAAAGACTGTCAATGCGACAGGGTAGGTTACTGTAGAACTTGGAAGATTTTCAGGAGCTACGAGATTAAGCACTAATAGATGGGTTTGGTAATTTATGGTGAGACATATCTTTTGAGAGGAAGTGAAAGTAGAGGCAAAAGAAACAACGAAATATAGGAAATATAGGTTTCCTTTCCCTGTTGGGAGTCAACACATTTCTAGATAGGGTTAGGGTTTGGGTGGGGGTGGGGAGAAGGAAAGGTCAAGGTTTATCAGAGAAAAGAAACTTTAGTTCATTCCCTTTATCATTCATAAAGGGTCAGAACTCAACACAGCTATTTACCCAGTTCATTAAGTTGTAGGAGATTTATCTTGAATCAAAATCAAAAGTTAGTACATGTTTGAAAATGCTGGGCAGTTTCTCTAATAAGATAGATGAAAAATAATATCTTGTTTTGACTTTCACATAATTTTGAAAGCTTTCACTGGAAAGATTTAGGGTCATCAAGTGGTACCCTCAATTATTATTAAAATGTGTTAAAGTGTATCTTCAAATATTTCAATAAGCATTGCAGTAAGAACCTCTATCATCACGGGTCATGGGTCCAACCCCCCCAAAATTCCAAATGAAGGAATTAAAACACTTTAACTAATGAGGTAATGGCCATAAATTAGTGCCTGAGAGATCTCACTCCCTTAAGGTCCAAACCCAGAAATACACCTCACCTCCAGGGGTTTGTAACAGAGGCTGATTTCCTCAGGTAAGACCATGTATCAGAATGAGGGTTTAATACCATGTGCTAGAGAAGAGAGAAGGGCAGGCAAAGTCTGTTGCATTAAGGAAAACACCTCATCCCTCTGAAGAGACATCCTTAAAAAGAATGAGAAAAACAGCCAGAAAGACTTGGCTTACGAAAAAGCAAGTCGGGCAACAGTAACAAGACTGTAAGCCAGACAAAAATCAATCTAATTATCTTCCTCAAAAAGGACTTCGCCATTAGCATGTCCATTTACCCTGAGATCTGCAACGGTCATCATTAGATATTCACTCCCGAAATGTATCTGGAGACTATCCATGTTGAAAGCGATAAATCAAAGTAATAGAAAATTATTTTTTAAATAAACAGGATGGGGTGTCTGGGTGGCTCAGTCAGTTAAGTGGCTGCCTTCAGCTCAGGTCATGATCCCAGGGTCCTGGGATCCAACCTTGTGACTGGTTCCCTGCTCAGTGGGGAGCTGGCTTCTCCCTCTCCTGCTCCCCCCGCTTGTGCTTGCTCTCTCTCCATCAAATAAATAAATAAAATCTTTAAACAAACAAACAGGATAATCAATAAAAAAGAAATCTAGTGTTATAGAGCCCTTTTTGCCAAAACTAACATAGTTCTTTTCCATGGTCTTTATCAGGCAGAAACATGTAAATTTCCACCATCTATTATCTGCTTATTCATACAACATCTCTTCATTTTATAAGTATCTTGACTGGCATTTTCTCTCCTTCCTTCTTGAGATGTAGTCTGATGCTCTCAAATATGTTTGGATTTGTTGCCATGCATTTTTTTTCTTTCCAGGTTGCCTTGTCATTAATGGACTTACTCAGACCTCAAGAGGAGCAAAAGCTAATGTTGTCACCATGGTTGCAAAGGCCACTATTTTAATAAGCCCTCTAACTTCTCTACAAAGTTGCATATCAGACAGATCCTGTTTCAGATTTGAAAAAACAAAATAAAACGGCTATCTTCTCAACTGAAAGCAAACCAACCCTAGGCCACCAAAGCAAACAGGTTTTTTTTTTTTTCCCCTAAAAGGTACAATTTATATGAATTTGAGAGACAGATCTCTCTTCCTTACATTTTCATGTGCAGACTTCTGGGTACCTTGCGAATTCAATTCCCTTTAAAGAAATTCTGTGATTCCAGCTTCTTATCTGTCTCCTCATTGTATTCTATTTTCTTTTCTTTCAAATTTCCTGAACCTTCACTTAATTCCGCCAAGGTAAACTGCTGGGTTTACAAGGGTGAAACCATCACCCCATCGTTTTACAACATGTTAGACGTAGTGAATGAACCACAGGTGAAATATAACCAAAGAAGCAATTAGGTCTGCAATCCAAACCTGCCAAAAAGAAACCAAGAGGAGAGTGAAGGCAGCTGATGCCACAATTCATTTGCATATAACCCTTTCTCACATCCCGAGCAATCAAAGTTAGTTTAAAACTATTCTTATATGTTTGTAAGAAACTTTGAAACTCTTTTTTTTTTTCCTATGTGAAACATAGATTGTCAAGCTGGAGTAGATGAGGAACCCAGGACGACTCTGGAAAGCACTTCTCACTAGAGGAGCTGATGGGAGACTTAAACTTTTGAAGTTGCTGCAAATTTCCCGGAGCAAAGTGGGGCCAAAGGGGGTGAGGGTGAAAAGTGTGATTTCCTTAATTTAATTTAGCCTTGATAGGCATTTGAGATATTTATCTTTAACTACATCCGAGACTAATAATTACAACAAATACAAGCATATACAGCTGAGATAAATAAAAACAGCTGTGAATGCATCTGAACGTGCAGAAATAATAGAGCTGTCACCTGTGTCTATTTTAAATTAAAGCTTTGCTAAATGCAGTCCTTTGTAATTCTGCGCCAAGTGGTACTTTCAGGGCACATGTTGGAGAGACAGCAGTGAAATGTTTAATCCACATTCCGAGTACTGATAATTTGTAGTTTGCCCCCGTTCCTCCGCGCCTCTGCGGTAAAGAGAACCATTGACTTCTGCCAACTGACAAGCAATCAAGCATAAAATACTAGTAGCAGACATACCCATGGAGTAATTCCTGCTAATTCTTCCCCCAGGGCTCTTTCTGTAAGGAAGCCATTGATTTGAACTTGTTTAGGTGAATTTTCCAAAGTGATCCCTTTAAAGGGAAGTTTATATTCTAGACTATCTCAGATAAGGAACCTAAATTCAATTGCATGGCTTTGGTGCAATGAATCAGGCTTCTCAAGCTTTCCAAGCTGAAGTTTTGCCTTGGGATTTGTTTTGTTTAAGGTAGTTTAAGGCCCATGGAGGACAGAAAAAGTATAATTTTTTTCCTCAGTTCTAATTTATGACCCAAGAATGATTTTAAACGAAGTGTATGATGAAGCTAATTCTAGGTAGTAAATATAACTAACAGTATTTTTACATTTTATGCTCTAAAGGAAAAAAAAAATCAATCCAAGTGCAAATATTATGAGCCACTCAGTATTTGTACAATTCTGAAGAAGCACTCCAAGGGATATTTGAAAGAAAAACAGCAAGCCTCCAGTAAAAAAGCAAAGACTAAAATAAATAACATTAACTGAGTGAAAAAAAAAAACACCATATTCATCCATATGTGCCTCTGGGATATAAACAAATGCTCCAATTAAAAAAATTTAAGAAGGAGGTTTAAGTTTTGCAATCTTTTATAAATTCTTCATTCTTCCCCTTTACACCTACAACAGGAGCACCAAAGGAGTGCTTTGGACCATTGCCCTGGCAGGGTTAGCTCAGGACAGGAGGGCACAGGATAAATGGTGTCAGGCTGAAGCTGGTGAATGAGGATTAGAGAGCAAGGGCCATGAAAACACCTTAGAAGTGACAGCGTTTCTCTCACATATGACATCATGGAGTCACTTGTACTAACAGTGGCCATCATTTCTTGATTGTTGATGCCATGTGCCAGGCATGACGACAAGTGATTTGTTCATTCCTCAATTATATTACAATACAGGGTACTGTTATTTCCCCTACTGTACAAAGACACAGAACCACACGGTCGTCACATCGCTTGTTCAATGTAAAACAACTATGAGGCGATAGAACTTGGATGTCAAACTTCCGGGTAATCAAACTCCTGCTACCACATTTTGGCATTAAAATAGCAATTTTCAAAGCATGGTCCCTGGACCAGCAGCATCAGAATCATCTGAGAACATGTTAGAACTGGAAATTCTGGGACTTCCCATATATCTGATTTGAAACGCTGGAAGGGAAGCCTAGAAACCTTCTAAGTGATTCTGAGGTACTGTGTAATTTGAGAACTGTCCACGATTTCACTGCCACCAAGTACAGTATAAGCAAAATGGTGATTTTATAAGAGTCCACTCAACCAATTGAAATGGTTCTTCATGGAATGGCATACCAAGGAGACTGGGCTTATTTGCCAGTTAATTATTATCCCACTGAATTAGTGGCGATCATAATTGCTTTGTAGGGACATTGTACATTGGAAAGAAAAGAAGGTAGCCCTTCAGAGAGTACAGATGATAACAAATAATAGACATCAAAAATACATTCTTAAAGTGCATTGTATTTTCTAAGCTTTTGTCATTCTGGATTGATCACATACTTCAGGATATTTACCAACTAGCAATTTAAAAAAAAAAATCCATCGCTACAGCTTTCCTAACAAAATATTGTACATGGAAAGCAACTGAAAAATTACCCCAGTGTTGACCAGATGCTAGATCTGCCCAACTGACCCTGAGTGTTCTAAGAATCAGGAGGAGAGGTGAGTTTTCAGAAGAAAAGACATAGACACAAAGACCTTGACTTATGACTTTATCAAATAAAATTATGTGATGACTTATGTACCTTCCCATCCGTAATGGTTAATTTCATGCCAGCATGACTGAGCTATATGCCCAGTTGTTGGGTCAAATGCTAGTGCAGATGTTGCTCTGAAGGTATTTTGTAGATGCTTTAAATAACTGCAGTCAGTTGACTTTACATAAAGGAGACTCACCTCCATCATGTGGTAGGCCACATCCAATCAGATGAAGACTTAAGAGCAAAACTGAGGTTTCCCAGAGAAGAAGGAATTCTACCTCAAGACAGTGCCCTAGAAATCCTGCCTGAGTTTCCAGTTTGCTGGCCTGTCCTGTGGATTTTGAACTTACTAGTATTCTTCACCCATCATATGAGCCAGTCCCTTAAATAAATCTCTCCCTCTTTCCCTTCATATCCCTCCCTCTTTCCCTCCCTCTCTCTGATTCTATTCCTCTGGAGAAGCCTAACTGGTATACTCTCCGAGCTGAAAACTCCTTTTGGATGATGGCCAGTTCTGATTTAGTCACTGTTGGGTCCTGGTGCCCAGCACAAACCCTAGAACCCCAGCCATCAGTCAAAGATTTTTCCTCCAAGTTGCTGTAGCTCATATAAGAAGCACTTGGAAATTCTGACACTGGGCAAAGACCTGGATTTGAATCTAGGATTCACCCTGGCTTCACAGAGCCTCAGTGAACTGGGGTAAATAAACATCAGGAAGAGTGTCTGCGGGGCGCCTGGGTGGCACAGCGGTTAAGCGTCTGCCTTCGGCTCAGGGCGTGATCCGGCGTTATGGGATTGAGCCCCACATCAAGCTCCTCTTCTAGGAGCCTGCTTCTTCCTCTCCCACTCCCCCTGCCTGTGTTCCCTCTCTCGCTGGCTGTCTCTATCTCTGTCAAATAAATAAATAAAATCTTTAAAAGAAAAAAAAAAGGAAGAGTGTCTGGGGCACCATTGCTACTACGCAAACCTCAATTGTTGACACCAGGTCTCCATATTGTCAGAGTATTAGCCCTAAGAGCACTGAGGGTCAGGAACAACATGCCAGTGTCTTTATATACAATGTTCTCTGTCCTGCTAACTACTTAATTCAGTACATTCTGTTTTCCTTAGTTATTAAATGAGGACCAAATAGCAAGATTAGGCAATTTGCTGGATTTCCCACTGGAATGGGATTTAAATTCATGACTTTCCAAACATTCTATTCCTCTGCCTCCAAGAGATGGATCCATCATTTTGACCCTTCTTGGGCATCTCATCCACACCCATTCCCTGAGCAGCCAGCTGACTGGTCTGACCGGTGATACTGATTCTGTTCCTCAGAGGAGACAGAGGGATGCAGGGGAAATAATGCCCAAGTTCCGATGGTGACTACAACTCAGCCCCTCTCCTAGTTCACCTTGCTAATTGGGTTCACATGTGAAATTACACTTCTAGACACTAGTTTTTTCAAATGTGCTTAAAATATACAAATGGCCTTTCAAAGCGCGGGTTCAAATCTTTAGGATTCGTTTGTTCATAATTGATACGGATCATTTGTGAGAAAGGCAAGAGATAATAACATTAAACATGTATGCATGGGTGAATAGAATACATTTTTTAAAGCAGTCATCTTAAAATTAAATATGATATAAGCAAGGACAGAATTATTTTGATGTCTTTAGAACAAGCACCACAGAGAATTGCTCTATAAAAAGTTTTTGGTTTTGTTTTCTTTTTACATTTTTATGAGTGACTATGGCACTATTTTTCTAGTCCAGGATAGATATTTTTTAATTGAGACATGTCTTTGGAAAAAAATATTTTTAATTAATACTAATTTGTTTAAGATCCTTAGGAAGCTGCGTAACATAATGGACCAACTTTTTCAGACAGAGTAAGTGAGTTTGGGGTCTGAAGTGAGGCCAGCTCAGCTATTCACAAATGGAGTTTCCTTTGTCCTCTTAGTGTCTCTGCCTATGTTTCTACACAGATAAAACAGGAGTAACATCCAGCCCACAGCTTTGCTTTAAACCTTTGTTCTCACATTTTGTCACTGGTAAGACAGCCCTGGGGTGATTTAAAAACAGCCCAAACCAATCAAAACAGAATCTCTGAGAATGGGATCCAGGCATTGGTATTTTTTTTTTTAATCTCTTCATGCTTGTCAAACTTGGGTGCACATTGGAATCTCCTGATAATTTACAAAAGCCTTTGCTGTGGGAACACAAGGTGAAGACCACTGATTAGAACAGTGTTTCTCAAACTTCAGTGTTCATAAGGATCATGGAGGATTCTGTAAGATACAGATTTTGATTAATCAGGCCTGTGGTGGGCGAAGACTGTGCCTTGCTGACAGTCTCCCAGGGGCTGCGGCTACTGGTTTGTAGCACACATGTGGGAACATCAAGGGCGAGGATGGGGAACAGAGCTTGTTGCAGGTGTGCAGACATATTCCTCCCTCATCCTCCACCAGCCACCTCCATCCCCACACTCATCTGTGTATGCTGGGTCAGCATTACCACCTTCTATCTGCACCATGATGCAAAGAAGTCTGGAAAGATCTGGTTTAGAAGTGTAAGTAGACAACCTTATTTAAACAGTTACTAGCACACAGTAGCTGTTCAATAAATATTCATCCACATACATTGAAAACTGTCTGCCTTCAAAATGGTACTGTAGTAATTGCCTCATTCTTTTAATTAGACTGAAGAAAACCCAGCTGGCCTGCCCCCACCACAGTGATTCCACACTGAATGGGTAATTAGGTTGTCCTTAAGGAATGGTGGCAGAGAGGAGGAGGGCAACACCCTCCTTTTGTTTGGTGTCTTCATACCCTGTGTGACTCTGGGAGTCCCAAGGATGTAGGGGTTCTCTGGAAATACCATAAAATTATAGTCTTTATTAGAACCTCTTGATAAGAGATCTCTATAATCAGGACAAACTCCCAAATCAATCCTGAGTTACATCTGCAATGGTGGCCCCCAGCGAGGGTTGTAAATCCTGAAACTTCCCCGGGGGGATCTCAGAAGGAGTATCCCAAGTAATCATAAGGTCTGCAGCTCTACCACTAATCAGCACTGTGTCCTGAGATAAATTACATAATTTGTTGAGTTCTCAATTACCCCATTTGTAAAGTGGAAGTAATATCTTCCCTGAATAGTTCACAGGAAGAGTATAGAGGAAAAAACAGATAAAGTCTGAAAATTAGAGAGCTGCATAATAACACATCGCCACTGTGATCATTTATATTATTTATACTCAAACAGAATGGAAGCAGCATGCTATTTATATTGGTTTCTTCTGGCTGCTAAATATATTCCTAGGATGATTTTGCATCAGAATTCCTGTGCTAAAATAAATAAAGGTTGCATTTTAGGTTACTTCTAACCCATAATAGTGAAGAAATATCTTTAAATCTAAGTTTTTTGACTAATTTCGCTCATCATAAATAATAATGTTTGTTGAGAGAATAAGCAGATTGCGAGGATGGCAGCGTAAAGTTCTACACGCTAGTTCCAGAGCACTTGAATGCTCATGTGAACACAGCCACGTCACAGGCACTCAGGTCTGTTTAAATTAGACACACTTACATTAACCAACTTAAAGGGTACAAATGAGTCACATTTCCAGAAAATTCCTACACTAACTTTTAGATGTAGATGGTAAGAATTAATTTTACAGTAATTCACTAGATTAAGTAATTTCTTAGCCTTTAAGGGAGTAGCAGGGACACAATGCCTTTATTTCTCTTCCATTAAATATTTTTACACATTAATACATCTTCCCAAGTTGAAATAGAAAAAAATACACATTTTTATGTAAATGTTGCAATGACTTCATCATCACACGTTGTCTTTTTTATATACATCTTACTGCTCATATGTCTGTGCTCACACCGTGACTCCAATGATATGCTATACTGGGAAGTTTGCTGTGGCTTATAATTTTGATGAACAAAATTTTGATCATAAAATTTTTTAAAAAAGAGGGGAATTCTTTACAAATAAAAATTCCACTGTTCTATGAGCTTGACAGTTTTAGATACTTCATGTAAGTGAAATCATGAAGGATTTGTCCTTCCATGACAGTGTTATTTCACTTAGCAAAGTGTCATCTATGCAGAGGCCAGGGAGGAAACGGGGAGTTGCTGTTCAATGGATATAAGTTTCTGTTATGCAAGATGAGTAAGTTCTAGAGACCTGCTATACAGCTGTATCTCTATATTTAACAACAGCATACGGTTCATGTAAAAATGTGTTGGGCATCCAACTCTTGATTTCTGCTCAGGTCATGATTTCAGAGTCCTGACACCAAGCCCCTCATCAGGCTCCATGCTGAGCATGGAGCCTGCTTGAGATTCTCTCTCTCCCTCTCCCTCTGCCCCTACCCCCAACTCATGTGCACTCATGCACTTTCTCTCTCTCTCTCTTTTTATCTCTTAAAAAAAAAATGTGTTGGGCACCTGGATGGCTCAGTTGGTTAAGCCTCTGCCTTCAACTCAGGTCGTGATCCTTGGGTAATGGAATCAAGTCCCACATCAGGCTCCCAGCTCAGTGGGGAGTCTGCTTCTCCCTGTTCCTCTGCCCCTCCCCCTGCTCATGTGCTCTCTCTCTCCCTCTCTCTCGGTCTCTCTCAAATAAATAAATAAAATATTTTTAAAAATACATCAAAGGTGTAGACCTCATGTAAAATGTTCTTACTACAATAGCATCAAAATTCTCTTGGGACTTTTTCATTTCAATAATGAAAGTCTCTGGAAGTTGACTCAATTGGAGAATAAACTCAATTGAGAATTCTCAGCAGACCTGCCTCTGGAGGCTCAGTTAACATCACTGAGAAAGGTTTGAATGATGGTCAGACTAACATCATAAAATGCAGACTGAGGAACTGCCTCTGAAGCAAGACACATTAGAAATAAAGTAGCGGCTCGAATTTCCAGGAGTATGGAAAAGACAGGAGGATATATCTGATAGACCAAACTCACTTCTTTTCTTGAAAAGTCATTTCCTTTGACAAGGGTGACCATGGGGCTTCAGCTCTCAGCTGCGACACTCTTGTCTTTCATCTGAGCCAATGCAGGTATTTGGCATATAAATTAAGAAAACCCACCACCCTCCTCTCACATCTTCATCAATACAAAGAAAATCTATACTGCACCTCCCGGTGTTGGAACCCCTCCCTCCCACGACCGACATGCCATCAGGGCCATGGCATACATCCCAGGCTCTGCCAATCAGCTGCCCAGCAGCTCGTGATTCAGGGAGGCAGGGCAACCACGTTTCCTTGGAGGTGGCAGATGCCAGGTGGGAGCACCAGCCATGGTCCATCAGTGGCTCAACAGGCACCCTCACCACCCTGAAGTTTGGATTTTGGTTGGTTCTTGCCCCTGGTTTTCTGGTCTGCCTTCCTAGGTAGAATCTGTCTGTCTGTGAAATTCTCCAATACCCTTTCAATAAAATATATCTCCACTAAAACTGCCCAGAGACAGTTTTTAATGTTCGTAACCATTTGTGGTTTTGATATTTGTTAACCGTGTAATGTTTAGTTAGAACTAAAATGGTCCCTCGAGAAACCGTAGGAGGTGGGGGTGGAGATGCCTTTCACTACATCTTGGGGTCCTGGGGCACGTACACAAGTCAAATCAAATGTTTCTATTTTAGTGGATCCCAGGAAGAAAATGTTTGCATTTCCAGTGAGCTCCCACAGACATGGATTGATCCCTATGGTTCTCCTTCACATGCCATGTCAGGCACAGTCCTGGCACATAGCAATAGGTCATTAAATGTTATCTAGGAGTGCGTACAAATAATCTAAACTTCACAGATTTACACCTGCAAAGCTTCCAGTGAGGTGTGTAAACCCTGAAACTTCAGTTATGTGCCTTTTTCTTGCTTCCCAAGCTAAGTTCTCCAATTACAATGCTTGACCCTTTGATAAATATCCAGATTTACATCTCAAATATCTGTTTTTTTTTTCTTAAGACCAAATATGTTAATGAAAGTGGCTTTAAAGAGGCTCTTTTTTTGACCAACAATTGGTACCTGACAGGGGTGGCAGAGTATAATCTCCCCATCCCTGTAGGGAAAATGTAATTAAAACAAAGCAAGAATGCTGTTCATCACGATAAATGACTGAAACAGTAAAAATGTATGCCTTCTTATCTCTCAGGTAGGCTGGGGACGGATAATATAAGAAGTTATTATAAAGCACTTTGCAAATATGAAGTGGAAGAAAATTTTAAATTCTAACAATAGTTTGACTTGCCTTAGATTCCATGGGGGATCATTTATTTTCTGTTCCAATAATTTCGGGAGTTTCCTATAGCCCCCTCCCTTGATGCACACCAACATTGACAGCAGTCGTATGATTAATTCCTAACAACATAATGCCATTTTCTTCTACAATTCCAGATTTCTATGTCCCATGAGGGAACTGTTGGCAAGTGATGTTTCTGTGTGCAAGCTTCCCTTTATTTGCACGTTCCTGATATCTTAAACTCCCTTTAAAGCTAACTTGGAAGGTGGCAACTTTCAAAGACATTCACATAGAAAGTTCCAGTTCCTTTCAAGTTCCTCTCTTTTTAGTCGTTTCCCAGTGGTCAAAGAGATAAGTACTCTGCCAGAAGCAAAGTTGTGGGAGCAAAAGGCTGGAGCAAAGGCCGCTCAGATGTCTTATCCCATGATCGTCCCATGGTTCAAGCTCACCAAGGAGAGGATGGTGACCAGCCGAGCCGGCAGTATTTGACTGCCCTCCTTTCTCATACAGCTATTAGAAGAGAAGGGCATGGCGTAATTAACTAATTCATACTCGATTTATCCATTTATGTTACAGTGCAAAGTTTTCTTTTTGCCTTTCCCACTTTGCGGTTCATTTATTTAGCTTAATGTCTTCATCTGCAGAAAAATGCGGAGATGTGTATTTAATCACTGAGAAGATTAAAGTCAAAACTTAAATTAAAAATGTAATTTTTTGATAATGTTTCATTGTTAAAAGTACCCTCAGTGTTCCTTTATGTGTACGGATAATTATGCATGGTACTATGCTGTGTGTAGACACCCTGTAGTCTCAATTAAATATTATAACTACTTAATGAAAGGCAACAGGGATTTTTGCAGTTAGTAATTATAACCATAACCTGGAATTGAAACTCTCAATTCACCCTCAGACTGCTTAATAAGTTAGAAAATGAAATGGTTGTGGCCATTATGTTTCTGAGGGAACTTTTCATGACAGAAGACTCATTGTAGCAGGACGAGCATTTCCTACAGTTGTTTTGGTAAAAGCATGCAAAGTTGTTTTTTTTCCCCACCTTCATCCTTTTCCTTAATACTGTTAACAATACATTATCTGAGATTTTAGAATTATCAAACATTTATTATTTATTATTATCCTACGTAAAATTAAAAGTCCTCCTTTTCCAATCATCCACGGGGTTTCAGGATTAAAAAGCAAACCTATTATATTAATTGGGTTGTTTTCGTCATAGAAAATAAAACAATAAAGACAGTATATATATAAAGTGGGCGTAAGCTTAAATTCAAGATCATGCATCTTGGAAACAAGAGGAAAGAAGTTAATGATAAATTCTCTTATCTTTTGCTTTCATAATAATGACAGTACACATTTTAAAGTACAAGCACATCATCCTTTTATTTGAGAAAGCAAAAAATAAATAAATAAATAAGTGCTTTAAAGTAGGATTTCAACAATTCTTTTTAAGACAAAGTTCCTCCCAAACTCAGAGAATTTCGTGACTGAAGCAAACTTAGAGTGTCTATTATCCAATCCCATAACCCGTGCCCGAACCCTTGCTACCTAATCACAGATTAAGATGCCGCTTCATAAAACTTCCATAAACACAAAAGGAACCTGAAAGCGATACAAGTTTTGAAGAGAGGAACAATTCTTTCAATATCCAATTAGTGGTTTAATTAAGATAGCCTTGACTTGTCCCTTGCTCTACAGTCATCTGCTTTAGGCTTTCCCATTACAAGGCAGGGGCCTCTCTGACCTCAGCCAAAGGGCTGGGCCATGTTTGGGATGAGGCAAAGTTCTTGGCCAAGCATCTGACTCAGTAGGCGCAAACCACACAGAACAGTCAGGCCTGGAAGCTTCTGTACTAACACTTGACTGCTTACCCGTGGCCTCGTAGTTTGTAATTGAACTTGACTTTTTTTTAAAAGATTTTATTTATTTATTTATTTGAGAGAGAGAGATAAGGAGAGAAAGCACCACCTGGAGGAGGCAGGCAGGAAGGAGAAGTAGACTCCCGGCTGAGCAGGGAGCCCGGCAGGATGCGGGGCTGGGTCCCGGGACCCCAGGATCATGACCTGAGCCACTCAGGCACCCCTGAACTTGATACTTCTAACTTACACAGTATTTTTTACTTTTCCTTCTAATTCTTTCAAGGACTCTAGCCTCACTGTCTTCATATTTCTGATCAATTCAGGATATATATACACATCTAACTGCTGTTCTATTCCTCTCCAACTTACAGCCACGCATGACCTTCTGTTCTATGTACCTGATTTTCTCAGTTATTAAGCTTTTGAATTTTGTGAGCAAGAGTCTACTCATGTTATTATGCATTTCCTGGGAGCTTTAAAGTTACAAAAAAACAAAAATTCTAAATGGTTATATTGTGATCCGGACTATTTTTAAAAAATGAAAAGTAAGGAAATGAACACAAATAGGAAACACTATGTGGTGTGGTAGGAAAAGCCATAAATAGAAGTTGGGTGATGGTATTTCTTCAAGAGTCACAGCCCTGGGGCCAAAGGAGGAGAACAAAAGGGCCCCCTAACCAATGGGGTCAGGGAGTGTCCTGCATCCCTTGGGAGGCTGATCTAAATGACCTCTCCCTGAACCATGTCCCTTTTGAGTATTTTTAAGTATCATATTTTAGGGCGGGTCAGAGACTGAATGATTTGGGCCAAATCCCTTAACCAACATGTACCTGTCTTTCCAACCCTAATGCTGGGCTGCTAATACCTGCAGGCCCACCTGCTGCTATAATTACGGTGAATCCATGAGACGACTTTGCTGACTTTCTCTCGTGAACTCTAAGTGTGTGCAAAGTATCACTAAAAATAAATGGTGAAGACTCGAATCTTACAGCCAACCTTCCAGCATTAGGATGGAAACGTGTGATATTAAAACCAAAGCCAGAGAGGACGTCCTTCCTTCAAGTTTCAGCTGGATGTGTATGCATTCCAGATTAAATGGCTTATTTCCCAAGGAAAATAAACCTCATGTCAAGCTTTGCAGGCAATCAAATTTCAAAGGAACACACTTCTGTAGAATGGAGGAATACATTTTTGAGAGCTTAGTGAAATACCATCAGTGATAACTAGAACTATTAATAAGGGTAGAAAGAGTAAAGGGTAAAACACGATTCTAGGGATGTCACATATTGACGACGAACATCATAGTCACTTTGTCGTGAGACCAAAACGACCCAGCGTGGCAAATGTGAAAACAGGAACCAAAACATGTGCAAATGAGACCGACGTGGAGGATAAATAAAAGATTGCAGGTGGAGCAGACACGGCAAGAGGAGCCCTGTCCTGTTCCCAGCCGGGGAAACTACCTGGACTAACAGGATTTGCTCTACCCCGCTGGGCACTTTGGCCTTGATCTTCTCCATTTCCTGCCCTCCTCCCCGCAAAGCTACAGTGTGGTCAGTGAAGTAGCTGGGACTGCATTATTTTTATTTAGTTTTCAATATTTTCAAAGAATTCTCTTTATAGTGAAGCTAGAAGGCATTCATTATAACAAACGGATATTTAAAATGATATTTCCAAAATTATCATCTAATAAAATCCTTAAACATTGACTTAACTACTCAATATTACATTAACCATTTTCTCAAAATTTATTGAACCTGGACGATGAGCAGAGGTGCGATCGGAAATCAATCACTCACCTCCCCGCCCTGCCTACTCAGCCCCCACCCCGCTTTGGGGGGCAAACTCCTGCTGCTGAGTGAGTGTAGAGTAGATGCCACAATGGAGGGGCTCAGTCCCAGGTAATAAAGAGTCATCCAGTCATTTTCATTCTCACGAATCATCTCATTTTGTTAATTATAGTCCCTTGTACTCCACAAGAATCAAAACATCAGTATCTGTTTACAGTTACCTTCACAGGGTTTGCCAATCCAGTGGACAAGCAGGTAACCTTCCTATGTTTCATGCTGAGGCCCCCACCCCCAGGCCCCAGCAAGACTCTGGCTGCCGCAGGGCCCCAGGGAGAGGTGGTCAGGGTCCTGATGACCTTGTTGACCTGCCCCCTTATAACCTGCTGTTCAATTCCTCCACAAGTAATGGGACATTCCCTGCTCATCTCTCCAGGGCATACTTGGGGCTCCGCTGGGAGTCCTCCCCACAGCAGGTGATCCCTCACGTGCAGCTCTCCCAGCCAGGATGAATGCATGCACCACGGCCGTCCTCCCGAGAGTCCTCCCTAAAATCCTGGACATCTGGTGATGTCCTTCCAGCTTCTTTCCTTCCTTCCATCTTTCCTTCCTTCCTTCCTTCTCTTTTTTTTCTTTTCTTTTCTTTTCTTTTCTTTTCTTTTCTTTTCTTTCTTTCTTTTCTTTTCTTTTTTCTTTTCTTTTCTTTTTTTTCCAAGATTGCATTTATTTATTTGAGAGAGAGAGAGCATGAGAGGGGAGAGGGTCAGAGGGAGAAGCGGACTCCCCGATGAGCAGGGACTCCACTATCATGACCTGAGCAGAAGGCAGTCCCTTAAACAACTGAGCCACCCAGGCGCCCCTCCTTCCAGCTCCTTTCTGCAGAGCTCCCCTCCTCCGACAGGGCCTTCTTAAATAAGACTGACTTCGACAATCACAGGCTGAACCATCTCACAAAGGTCACATATGATTCCTAAGAAAAGTGACATTTGATGTGGTCCTGCTGGCAGTGGGAATGCCACGCCTTCCAAGCTGCAGGCTCCTCTCCCTTCCCCCAGCTGTGGGTCTCTCACCCTTTAAAGCTTTCTAGAGAAAATCAACACTTCTGTGGACCCGTAGGTCACACACTGTGTTCTCTGACAGGGAGGGGAGGCAGGGGGACTCACACCACGTCTACGGTCTCTCCAAGGGAGGGCCTGCATCTTCCTTCTTACCATGCACACAAGGGTGATGGGGCAACAGGTCTGAAGCCTGGGTTGGGCGCCTCTTTGCAAGTCAGCACTCAGTGTAACTGTGACTCTCTCAAAATCTGCCTGTCTCTTCTCACGGATGATTTCTATTCTCTCTCTCTCTCTTTCTCTCTCTGTGTTCTGAAATTTTACTGTAATTGTATAAGATTCACAGGTTTTCTTGAATATATTGATTACTGTCATTCACCAGTTCCGGATACTTCTCAGATATAGTCTATTTCTCTCTCCGCTGCCTGTGGAACACCAGTGAAAAGTAGGTTAATCCTTTACACTCTTTCTTTTGTGCATGTTAGGTTCTCCTTGCCAATCCTCATTTCCTGGCTTGTCTGTGCTTATTCTAGAAGATTCCACCTCTTTCTGTGCAGGAAGTCTCAGTGGTGACTTTCCAGCTGCCATATCTAATTCCATGTATTCTTTTATAGCCAGAGTGTATTTTTAATTTTTTTTTAAGATCTATGTATTTACTTTAGAGAGAGACAGTGCGTGTGAGGGGGGGAGGGGCAGAGGGAGAGAAAGAATCTTCAAGTAGACTCCCTGGTGAGCCCAGAGACTGATGCAGGGCTTGATCTCAGGACCCTGAGATCAGGGCCCGCGCCGAAATCAGGAGTCGGACACTTAAATGACTGAGCCACCCAGGTGCCCCCACTTGGTTCTTTTCAAAATTAGCCTGTTTATTCTTCACCTTTTCTTTTTCCATGATTATACAGTCAGCCCTTGAACAATGTGGGGTGAGGGGTGCCAGCCCCCCACACTGTCATTGTCTAACTTCTGACTCCCCCGAAACTACTAATAGCCCACTGTTGACCTAAAGCCTTAGTGATAACATACACAGTCGATTCACACATACTTGGTATGTTACACGTATTGTATACTGTGTTCTTACAGTAAAGTAAGCCAGAGAAAAGAAAATGCAATTAAGAAAGTCATTAGAAGAGAAAACACATTTACAATATGCACTGTACCTATCAAAACATATCCACATAGAAGTGGGCCTGCACAGTTCAAACCCATGTAGTTCAAGGGTTAACTGTACTTTCGAACTAGTCTTCTATGTTTTAAACCTATCACATATAGTTATATATTGTTATTTATATTCCATTGGTGATTGCAGTAATATCTGATTCTTTAATAGCTTTATTTTCAGTGCTTCTTGGTTTTGTAGATTCTCACTCATTCTTTCTTTCTTATTACCGTAGTGAAATTTGACAGTGAGTGTACACTTTCCCTACAGGAATTCTCTGAGTTCTGGAATAAAATACCCCGAAGAGGATTTGTATTGCTACTGTATACTGAATTTACTTTAAAATATACTTGGAGTTTGTGTGTTTTATTTTGTTTTGGTCATGCAGAGAATGTGAATGTCAGGGCCAGCTTTTTTCTTTTCTGTCTCTTCTCCAGGATTGCTGGGAGGTGTGTGTGTGTGAGTGCACACCTATGCGTGTGTATGTCTGCGTGTGTACACGTGTGTGCACGTGTGTACCTTCCGTGCGGTATCAAGTTCAAGGACAGGGTGTGTACGCTGTGTCACCTGGAGAAATGGGTCGACTTTAGTTCCGGTTCACCGTGACACCAAGGATGTAGCCCCTGAGGTTCCAGCCTTACTGAGACAATTTTCCAGATGGGCCCCCCCACTGTTTTCAGGCCTTGGACGTTCTGTCTTACTTCTTGCATTCTGAGACGCCCTGCCAACCGCTGAGAAACAACATTTTTGGCAAATTTCCTCAAGGTCAAACCTATTTTAGAATTTTACTTCCCTCTCTAGGTTTCTTTCTGTACATCGTTGTCAAGTGAGAATTCTTTCTTTCTTGTACGTTGATTCATGTATGAAACATATATTTTCCGTGACTTTCAGGCTTTTTCTTGGTGGAGTGATCAGTGAAGTACCTTGTCTCCTGTATTGTGCAGAGAGGATTTAAATATAGAGAAATTTAATGAAACCTTGCAGATGAACAAATGCTTCACAAAATGTGGTCTTTGTCTGCCCAGTGCCCCTCTGCCTACTTTAACTTTATTATTAAAATAAAGCAATCGATTGTTTCTATTCCCAGATCTACTTAACTAAATCACGAACTTGCAATTTGACACAGATTTGGAAATAATTTATGTATTTATGTACTGCTTTAAAAATGTTCTGTAAGTATACTGGATAATTGACATATGCAGGTTTTAACAGCAACACTACAACAGTGAGGAGAAGCTGGTGTATACTAATGAAGCACACAGCATAATTCTTAACAAGTACGTACCAGATTTCCATTTTATCAATTTAACAGATTTTTTTTTTTTTAGTTGTGGGATGCTTGGTTTTTTTAATTTTTATTTTTTATGAGTTTATGTGGTTGGCTGTAAATTAGACTATTCTAATTGCTTTCATTATGGGCATTCTGAACACATCCTGCATGTCCTGTCCCACTATAGAGAACCCATCCTTCATGGGTGTCAGTGTTTATACCTTGAGAAATGCTGCCTTTCCACATGCAGCGAATGGAAGTATTGTGATACTAAACTTCGCCAGTTCCTGCAACATGGTCATTCATACCATGGATGGTTGATAAATGTGTACAGACTGAGTTATCTGTGTAATTCATCTTAATTTCTGGCCCATGAATGCAGTTGGAGAAAGGAAAAGATTCTTATCTGGATCATCTTTATTTCCAGCTAATGCCTACCTCATATCATGTGCGTTTGCAGATGACAACCATCACTGGGACATTACGGATGGACCTACATATATTCACGGTCGCCATGAAGAAACTAACTCAGGATAAGCTTCCTTGGATAGCAACCCTTCGGGTATCTTTGCTTTAGAAAGAAGAACACGGGCTTGGCAGCTGAAGCTATTTACTCATGCCTTAACCAAAATTCTTAAGAAAACATATTTAGTCAAGCTTCCCACATTCATAGCGGGCATTGTCCACACAAACACTATTGAGACATGAAGTCCCTACAAATTTCTAGTGTCCAAGTCCCGCTAAGCACTCAACATCAGTCTGGAAAATTGAGCTCAGTTGTGCAACCTTATCCCTAATCTGCTTCTCTGCCTGGCCTCCTGAGTCCTGTTCCACATAAACCCCTCTGATTTCAGTGTACCCCATGTTCCACCTCCAGTCCTCCACCCCAAGGGGGTCAGAAGATACTCCTTCCGCCTACTTCACTGAGGAAGGTGAAATCCACCTCACCTCCCTGGTTCCCACCAACAAGTTTGCAAATCCTGGCAGTTTTCCTCCCTCCCTCTTCCTCTAGAACCCCCTCCTTTTCCTGCGTGTAATTATGGTGGCTGAGACTGCAGAAAGGCACAGACTACAATATGACTAAAGGCTCCACAGTCATGGCAGTGTGTTTCCACTCAAATAGCATCCAGTGACGTGAAGAGAGCCTGCTTCCTTCCCCGGCATGGCTCGCTGTCCCACAGCTTCTGCATCCACGGGCAGAGCACACGGAGCGTGGGGTACCCCCACTTCAGAAAGGCTGTTGCCCTGAAACACCACATGTCACCTTCACGGCTAGAACTCAGTGACATTCCACGCCTCACTGAAAGGACGTCTGAGGAACGAGTCTCGCTGAGGGAGAGACAGTCCAAAGAGAAGCTGGACTGGATTTAATGGCCACTCTGCCACCCCCCGTCCCTGCCTGCGCTACCCCACTCTCTCGCCTCCATCTCAAAGCTCTGCCGCCTTTCCTTCTGCTTTGTGTATAAACACTCCTCTTCACCTGGCTTCTCCGAAGCCTATAAACAATGTCATATCTCATCCTTCTGAAGAAATTATTTTCTTCCCTTTCTGTCGTTGCGTCTCCTCTACGGAAGAGTAATCACAGTGCCCGTGGGTGGGCATCATCATCGCCCTCACGTACACTCACCATATCAACCAGTCTCCTCCAGGGCCTTCTTTTAAATACCACCATGAACCCATATTCCTGGTCTCTGCTGACAGTACCTGAGGAATAACTATCAATGATCTTGCTGTCAAATTCCATAAGTTCTTATTTTACGTTTTGCTTTACAGCTCTCCGGAATCACACACTGTTGACAATTCCTTCCCTTGTTTCCATGACACTGTAATCCCCAATCTGCTGTCTTGCTTATTCTGGCCAGTTTTACAGCCTCCCCTGAGGCATTTCCTCCAGCCCTCTTCTCTCTGCAGACTAACACTCTATGACTCCATGACTCTTCTCAGGGTTACAGCCAAACACATTATCCCCATGCTTCGTCATTCCCCAAGTTCCAGCCCCACACGTGGGACTACCATCAAACACAACCGACCTGTTGTCTCGCAGATGCTTCAAGCTCAACATGACTTCCCTAAGGTCGTCACACTTACCAACGACCAGGTGTCTACTCCTCTCGGAATGCCACCCATCCCCTTGGTCACCACGTTGGAGAACTTAATTCACCCTCTTCCTCATCATCATGCAGGATTACTCAGGGTGCAGCTGTGTTAGCACTGCCTTCTTGATAGCTCTGGTACCTTCACCTCCCACCTACATTCCCACCGTGGTGTTCTGACTGTTCTGGGGCATCCCCTTCCCTATCTGTCTTCTGTGTTGACAACAAAGGTAATCTCTGAAAATGTAAGGCTGATTAGATCATCGTCTGGTCTAGAATTTTCAATAACTCTCACTCTACTGGGCGGCGCTTGTTTTCTACCTTTGCATAACAGATAATGAACCAAATGGCTTAAGATAGCCTGCTCTTATTATCTCACAATCCTGTAGATCGGAAGTCATGGGGTGGGGGAGCAGGTTGACTGGATCCTCTGTTCAGGGTCTCACAAGGCTAAAATCACTTGCTGGACTCTCACTAGAAAACTCTGGAAAATATCTGCTTTCAGGATCACTCAGGTTGTTGGCAGGATGTGGAACCATGTCTGTAGCCCTGAAGTTCCTGTACCCCTCCTGGCAGGTGACCAGGGGTCATTATCAGCTTTTAGAGGTCACCAGCATTCCTTGTCCTTTGGCCCCCTGCATTTCCCAATCACCAGGGTATGTTGAGATATCTCTGTGTTTCTCCTGGCCTTTATCTCTCTTCATTCCTCTCCTGCTTTTAAAGGCTCATGCTTTTAAAGGCTCATGTCCTTTATCTTTCTCCATTCTTCACCTGCTTTAAGGCCTGCCTGTGGTATCTAGGATCATCTATTTTAAGGTCAGTTGATTAGCAACTTCAATTACACCTGCAAAATCCCATTTGCCACACACAAGCCATACCGCGAGTGTGTGACACCAGAAAGTGAAAGTCATAGGAAATAAAATTATGCCTGCTGGGTAAGGTTCAAACCACTTAGCATGGCATGTAAGAAGAGCCATTTTGATTCACTTCCTACCTTATTAACCTTCCAGGGTTACCGCTCACCCAATATCTAAGAAGACTGAATGTATCAGTTTCCCTGGGACAATTCTGGTTTATGCATATTATCTAGTATAAGAGTGAATAACATCCTTTTTAATATTCCAAAGTGTCGCAGTTTGGACAATAAATTAAATGGTCACTGTTGTAGACTGTGTCACTCCAAAATTCCTATGTGGAAGCCCTACTTTCTTCTAAGGGAGTCAGGGAAGTTAAATGAGGTCACAAGGGTGGGCCCTCATCCAATATGAGTGTCCAGCAGAGAGCTACCTCTTCACCTCTCTGTGTGCGTACACACACTGAGGAAAGGCCATGTGAGGACACAGAGAAAAGGTGGGCCTGTGTAAGCCAGGAAGAGAATCCTCCCCAGACATCAAATCCTGCTGAGCCTTGATCTGGCCTTCCGGCCTATGGGACTATGAAAGACTATGAAAGAATAAATTTCCATATTAAAGCTCCCAGTCTATGGCCTTTCGTTAGTGCAGCCCTAGTGGGGTAAATCCCATGTCCTTGCCATGGTTCCCCACTTTCTGGTTTCCAGAAATCAACAGCCTTTCCATAATTCCTTGACTTTCTTAACAGTTTCTGTGTCTTCCATTGCTCAGAATGCCCTTGTCTTGGTTGTCAGGAATTTTCTTATTTCATAGACTCAGACTCCACTTCTGTGAAGCCACCTTTACACTCACTCCTGATAATGCCTTACTCTTTCCTTTTTCTCAACCCTATATTTTCTCTATCACTCCCACAGCAACTAAAACCATTCTATTTACATTCCTCTCTTCCCTTCCTAGGCTATCCTTCGTCAAGCCTATGCACTGTATCTTACATAGCTCGACATTGCCACATTCTAAAAGACTCAATGAGTGTCTGGTCCTTCCAGAGATTCCATCTGAAAAGGAAACGTGTGAAAGAGACACTGAACAGAAACTCTTTATGGCTCTATTGAGTGTATTTGGCAAGAAAACCCCAAAGGAAGGCCTCCAGTCAGGTGAGTTAGATATAAATTAGAGCCAATCACCTTGGTGCCCCATTAACTGGGACGAAGACAGAGAAGCCGGCACTAGGAGAGGACCAACCATCAACACGGAGCAGGAGATGGAGCTGTCCCACTCTAGGATGGCTTTGGAAGAGAAGGAATCTCAACGAGATTTTTTTCTGAAGTGTTTGGGGTCTTCCGTTCTCAGACAGAGTCAGAGTAATTTTACCACTCGCTGAAGTAACGATAAGGCGTGTTAACATATTGGTCGACTCTCCCTTTGCGCTCCTTGGGAGAGCAATGCAGCAGGTGGCACCAGATGGGCATCAGCAAGAATTGCAGGGGGGCTGGAGAAGAGGAAATGGTAGGCAAAGTCAGGGGACAAGCCTCCTCTGCGCAGTCCCTTGGCATTATAGGTCAGTGTGAAAGAACGATGCTTTCTTAAAACCTATCAGGATGACAAGCAAACAATGTGATGTCCCTTGCACTTCTGTGAATTGCCAGCCTGCTCTAAGCGCTGTACATTGATGACAGGGGTGTAACTGGCTGAATGTGTTAAATGTCAATTGTACGGAGCAGGAACAGAATTGCTGTGCATGGCAAACTTTGTGGAATGTGTGCACACTGTAGCTTGGAGCTTCTATGCAAGGTCTATGCTAAGCTACATTTCCTAAAGCTCAGCAAAATGAATCAAAAACCTTCCTGCAGAGGAAAGCATTTCCACACTCCACATATTCTTAGGGAGGAAAAAATCATGATTTGCAAATACAGGCAAATGAATGTGCATTTCCACGTGAGGCCACTTAGACAAGGTGCTCTGTAAGAGAACTCCTGCTCGGGGTTTCGCTTTATTACAACCCTCCACCTCATTTCTGCCCCTTAGAATCTGCGACAAAATTGTGTCTTTAGTGTATCTCTCTGTGGCAAAAGGACTGAGTAGCTCTTTAAAATATAATAGCATTTTTTGTACTACTCAGTTGATGGTTTATTCCGTAGTCAAATTACAGCCTTTTTTCTAATATGGAAAAAACAAGGTGATGCTAAATTCTTCGTAGTTGAGTGGCTTATGGGTCTTTTTATGACAGAATTTAAAATCTCTAAAGCAAGATTGTTTAGTAAATAACTTATTATCTCAATAATTTTTACAGTTTGTAAAACAACTATAACCTAGGCATGATTCGTGTTTAATTTGTGTAACTAGTGAACAGTATGCTCCTTGAGGCTGCACGGAAACGTGTTTTCCTCGTTTTCCAAGTGTCCTAGAAGGGAAAGAAAGAAGGAATGTGGCATTTCTTGGACCCTTTTATACGATGCATGCCTTTACATTTTCTCATTAATCCTCTGTCTAACAATACATAATGTTTATTAAGTGAATCCTCGCTGCCTAACATGAGTGCTTCGTATGGATGGTCTCACTGAAGCCTCATAATCCTCCAAGGGGCAGGTGATGCTTTCATTATTTCGTAGATGACATACGACATGTGACATGGGGAAGCAAAGTAGTACGAATGTAGCCTTTCTGTAGCAAAGATGAAATGACCCTTGGTAGGTTTTTCCTTATGTTCAGAGATGACAAGATCATCTGTACAGAGTGTCAAAAAACTTGACAGTAAGAGCCAGCATTTTATTGATTTTAAGTGGAAATTCTTGGATTTGAACCCTGTTCTGCACTACATCAAAATCAGTTATTTAGAGGATGTTGGGGGAAACTTGTTGGGGACAGTGGAGTGCCATTTTAAGCTCCTAATAAGAGACACTGAAAATGTCCACTAGAATCTGACACAAGAGAACTACTTCTAATAGACAGCCTGTACCAATAATTCTTCTGTTCCAGTTGTTAGCAGAGATGCATTTATCTTTGGAATCTTCTATACCACATGGCATTGCTGGAACTCAGTCTGAACCTCAGGGGCAGACAGACTGGTCTGAACATTCAACATGGCTACTCTCACACAACTAGCATCATAGCAGAACAGCTGGGATTCTGGGCTTGGCTGCAAATGTAGATGAGAACACCCCCATGTGTCCTCCCCAGAATGGTATTCTTACATGGCATCTCAGGTCTTCTGGAGAGAATGTACAAGGGAGCTGGAAAAAACTGCAAGGTTTCTTAGGATCTGGTCTCAGAAGTCCCAGAACATCATTTTATCCTACATTTTGTTGGACAAGAAGTCACTAAAATGAGCCTACAATCAAGAGGAGAGAATTAGCCTCCACATTTCTTTTTCTTTTTTTTTTTTTGGTAAGATTTATTTATTTATTTGAGGGGGGAGGGGCAGTGGGAAAGGGAGAGAGAGAATCTCAAGCAGACTCCCAGTGAACATAGAGCCCGACACAGGGCTCCATCTCAGGACCCTGAGATCATGACCTGAGCTGAAATCAAGAGTTGGACGCTTAACCGACTGAGCCACCCAGGTGCCCCGAGAATTAGCCTCCACATTTCAATTCAAGGAATAGCAAACAATTTGAGGTAATCTTCAATTTCCCAGGGGAGGAAAAATGTTATCAAACTGTCAATAAATAGAAAATTGCAGTCTTCATTATGGCAAAGTAACTGCTCCAGAACTAGCCTTCCTGCTATAAACAACCATTAATAACTATTATGATGATAATAGTGATGATAATAATAATACCAAATGCAATGAATCGTAACCCATCACATATCACCTGCTAAAATACTTATTTTAAAACTACAGCAATTAAGACAGTGTGATAGTAGCATAAAGATAGACATATCCATCAATGAAACAGTATAGAGAGACCAAAGACAGAAATAGACAAACACTGTTATTTGATTTTTGACAAAATTAGAAATCAATCAGGCAAAGAACACACAAAATTTCCCTAATATTCGGTAGGAAAAGAGCAGGGAAAAAACTACCTTTTTAATGAATGACAGAAAAACCATATATCCATATTGCAAGTATGATCGCCATCTTATTTCATACCATTCAAAAATTATTCAAAATTACACACAGATACCAATGTAAAAACTATCAAAAAGCTTACAGTAGAAAAAGTAGAAAATCTGTAGATCCTTCATCTAGGAAAACATTTCTTAGCACACAAAAGCACTAGCTTAAAAAAATGAAAAATTACACGTTGTCAAGATGAAAACCCTGCTCTTCAAAAGAGAACACTATAGACATGAAAAGACAAGCCACTGACTAGAAGAAAAATACACATATCTGATATTGGACTCATACCCACAATATGTAAAGAACACTTAAAACTCAATAATATGAAGACAAAACCCCAATTTAAAAAAAAACAGGAAGTAATTTCTTGAATAGATACACTACAAAAGAAGATATGCACAAAAAAATGTTCAACATCATTAGTCATCAAGGAAATTCAGATTAATCCTCACCTACCAGAATGACTCAAATTAGTTTTCTTACATTCCTCATGGCGGTGTAAAATTATACAGCTGTTGGAAGACAGTCTTCCATGGATCTCTCCCACTGCTACACATTTTCTGGGTATGCAAAATGTAAGGCCTCACCTCTTCCTTTACCTGAGTCATTTCTCAGGGTTATATTCACAGAGGAACTTTGTGGGATGAAAAAATGTTTTTAGTCAGAACAAAATGCAAGCATTTATACTGCTTCCCCTAAAAATGGAGGGTTCCCCCAAATCACTGTATGTCCACACACCCATTTGGTCCCTCTGTGTCACCCTTGTGGGACTTGGGGATAAAGAAAACCAACACAAACATGGTGTTCATGCTGCTTGCTGTACTGTGAATAATAAAGTCCTTTTTCTCTGACCCAAATGTCTCCTATCTTTTGCCTGCTTCCATAAAATATGAGTAGGCTAACTTATTAGCTTGTAAGTAGGGTAAAATCCCAGACTCTGACAACAACCACCTAGACAAAGTCCGGCTTTTTTATTATACTACATGACCTAGAAATTCTACCACTAAGTATTTCTCTGAGAGAAATGAAAGTGTGTACACAAAAATAATTGTACATTAATTTTCATAGAACTTTATTAAGCATAATCCCAAAAGGGTATATGATTAATTACTACTCAACCATAAAAAAGAGTGAATGACTGACACAACATGGATGTACTTCAAAACCACTATGCTGAGTGAAAGAAGCCAGACACGACAGAGCACATCCTGTAGGATTACATGAGGTTCCAAAGCTAAAACTCTAATTGATAGTAACAGATTTCCATTCACGGGTGAAAAATCATGAGACTTGTCTTAGAGATATGAAGTTCGAGATGTATCTTGAGACCCCCAGCTAAAAATGTTAAAAGAGTTGCTTAATTATTTATTTGTGAAGGAACGCATTTAAGGCTAGAGACTAATTGGGAACAGAAGCAGGAAAAATATGAAATTGTGGCCACTGAAGCCTAAGATGTTACTATTTTAGGAAGGCTGCAATGATTCAAAAGTTAAATGATGAGGGGTCCTCTAGCAAATTGAAAAAAGAAAAAGTGCTGCCTTTAGAGGCATGTATATCGCTCAGTACTTGAAACACTGTGTAAGTGCACAGCGGGAGGCAATCACACCCAAGAAGGTGGAGGAGTCCACAGGAGCTGAGGAACGGGAAATGGAGAGAAGAAAACTATTTTTGTAAAACTTTTTATAAGCAGTTTGTCAGCAACAGTCACACTGTGAACAGAGTGCAGAGCACTCTGGGTGGCTTTCAGTTTTTATTTTTCTTTTAAGTGAAGAGACTTTTGCACAATTGAAGCTAATAGGAATCATACATAGGAAATTAAGACTCATAATTTACTTTACATCTAAAGGGAGGGTAAGGATTTCCCCTACCTGTGGAAATACGTTCACGTTTCCTGCTAGCATGCATCAACAGAAGGCTAATACACTAGATGGAGGATGAATTTAAATAATACTATTATTTGTTTTTGTCAGTTTTCCTTAGGTTAAGGTACGCTATTCAATAACCCCCAAATCTCAGAGCTTACAACAGTCATTCATTCCTTGTTCATTTTTCCTTTCTGCCATAGGTTGGCTATGGGTTTGCTCCTCATGCCTTCCCACTCTAGAACCCAGACTGAAAGAGTAGCCTCTATTTGAAACACATGGTTCTCAAACCAAAAGGGAAAAGTACAACAGAAAAACCACACAATGGTCCTTAAAGCTCTTACTCTGACATGGCGGGTGTCATCTTCTGTTTTGTGAAGTGACAATTTTCCAAGCAGTCCAGAAAAGCAGAGGCTTACAGAAAAGAGAACACAATATGAAAAGACCTGAAAACACAAAGTGAATATCCTTTCCCAGGAAGAGAAAGCACCAGCAAAGAACCTTTGGAAGAGGGGCTAAGACTAGTGACGTCATGATGGGCCATCCACCGCTAAACCCTAGTTGCTAAACACAGAGCTCAGCGTGGGAGAAACACTGGCAGTCATGATAGAGGTCATGGGCCTGCAGTCACATGGAGAAGTGGGTGATTCAGACATGTAGTCTGGCAATTACAGCATGGAGTTAAAACTGTGGCCATGGACTGACAGGAGAAGCGATGTCAGTCAATCTGTTGAGGGACCCTGCTGATGGGGAGAGATGACAGACAGGGAGTATTTGGAACATGCTCTGTAAAGGTGGATGTGGGGTCAGGTCTGGAAGAATTCTGTCAACTAGGGTGAGTAGTTTACACTTCGTTTGGAGGGCAGTGGCCAGACACTGAATTATTTAAGCTGAATGATATGATCTTAGTTCCACTATAGAAAAAGAAAATTTCTAGAATGGGTAACAAAATAAAAGATGGAAAAGACCAAAGTGCTATGACCGTATTCCTGGCAAGTAATTACAGTGGCCTGAATCAGGCTGTGGTAGTCAGAAGAGAGTGGAGTGAGCACACCTCGGAGTAAGGAGAGCCCTGGGTCAGCAGCATTGTGTGACTGGTTAGACATGACGGCAGGGCGGTTGCTGGTGAAGCAGGGGAAACGGAGGATGAGGGCCATGGGACTGAGAAAGCGAGTGGTTGGTGAAGCCCCTACTAGAGCAGGACATGCAGGGCAAAGGGGGGCTTGGAGGGTGTTTGAAGGGACAGTTTTGAACTTTGGAAGGTCTGGAAGACATCACATAAATATGTCCAACTAGACAAAATCGAGTTTTCAGAAAGGGTCTGGCTGGACAGAAGGACGTGGAAGTCATCAGCAATACAGTGGCAGAGATAATTGGGGGATGGCCTGGGTGGCCCACAGTGAACTATGACAAGCCACTGCAGGATTTTCAGCGAGGAGAGGATTTGCACTTTACAAGGATTATTCTGATGACAGTAAAAATAGGAAGAAAAAAAACAAAACAAAACAAAAAACAGGTAAGAATTTATTCTTCAACTGACAGATCGAGAAATTAAACAAGTCTTAACCAAGAAAGTGTTTGCAAGAATGACAGTGGTACAAAATGGAGTTAATAGTCTCAAGGAAGGTTGAGAGACTTTATAAATGGGACTTGGCAGTATAGAGCTTGAAGGAGGTGAAAGCTAAGATTCCTGGCTGATTGTTTTTATTGATAGTGTTACAACCATGGTGGGCATAACATGAGGAATAGCAGCTTAAAGAGAAGGCATTAAATTTAGAATATTTTCTCTTTTAAAACCATGTGGGAAAAGCAGAAAGGGAAATCCCACAGAAGATGGACATAAGATACTAAAATTTAAGCCAGAAATATCAGGGTCAGTAGCACGTCTGCTGTGCTTAAAGTCACAACAGTATGTGAGACTAGCCAGGGATGGCATGTAGATTAAAAGCATGAGAGGTCAGAGTGCAAATTTCTGGAACCCCAACACATAGGGAGTTATAAGAGGAAAAAGATCCTGCAAAGGTCACTGTAGTGGACAATGTTAACTGTTTAACCAAAATTCATTCAACTATTTCTTCCTCATGAAAAACACATTTTGAAAGAGGAGTTAATAGGTCTGGCTAAAAATACTAACCTTCCCAGCTTCTCTTTCACACAGGAGTGTCCAGGTTCCAGCCCATCATATCAGGCTGGTCGTGATTCAAGCGAATGAATGACATCTAAGAAGAATGCACTGTGGGGGTTCTTAGGAACACTTTCTCTTTCCCGATAAAAGAGAACACAGGGAGCTTTTACTAGTTTTTTTCTCTTCCGCTCTGTCTTGCGTGGAGACATGAGGACTATCCATTGCACGTCCTGCACAACTGCCACGAGGTAGCAAACATGAAAACAAAAGCCAAAATGATAAGGCAGATGAAGCAAGAGATGGAAAGTACCTAGACCTCTGACAATGTCAAACAGCTGTGTCAGCTCTGAGCTCCTTAACTCCAGAGCTGAGACGGGCGAAAAAACAATCTTGTTTGTTTTAGTCACTGTTGTTTTGTTTCGCTGTGTTGTTTTTTTAGCCACCACGAGTTAAAGCCATTCTTCACGACAAAGATACTGAGAAGAAACACTAAAGGGTATGCAGTTTCCAGATTCCAAAGGGAAGCCAAAAATGGCAAGACTCAAAATGAAGAGGACCCCCATGATGACTTAATTAGAAAGTCTCTCTTGCCAGGAAATTTTCAGGAAATGGCGTATGGGCGTCCCACTGCAGAGTTCGAAGCAAGAAACTGAGGACAGAATCTGGAAACCATGAGAATTATAATTTTCTGAGAGGGCTGACTGAGAAAAAAAAAGGGGGGAAGGGGATTGATTAGAGAAATGAAAATTGTAGAGGAGTCCCAAACTACAGCCCCACGGGGTCCCCTGTTTCTATGGAGGTTTCTTGGAAATAGCCATGTCAATTCATTTATGTATCATCGCGGCTCTTCTCTACAACTACACAGCTGAGTAGGGTGATAGAAACCATACGGTCAGTCCACAGAGCCAAAAATATTTACTGATACAGAGCTTCGATGGAAGGTTTTGTTCCTTCCTTCAGGGTAAGAGTAGCATTGCCATAATCATAGGAAAAGGGAAAAGCTGCAGATAAATGAGAAAGATCTTTACACCAGTAATACAACCACCCCTGGAGGACAAGGGTAGATGGGTTACTATAGAACTCAACATTAAAACTATAGAGAAAGGACGATTTGTGAGGGGCTGATAGGAAGTAGAGAATTTCTTGTTTTCTTTGCAAAGAAAGGTTGACATATCATCTTAAAAGTGGTTAGCATGGTTAGCACGACACCAGGCTCTCAGGTGACCATCACTAAGGACACAGCCTGGGGAAGACTGATAAATAGAATTCTTTAATCAGGAAACAAACGCACGTGTCACTTTCCCTTTAATTTTAATGTCATTTTTTTTAATGTTCCCAAAACACTGACTATGATATGTCTGGATTTGTCTCAGATTTCTTTGTTTTTAGACTAAAGTTATAGATCTGAAACAGATCCCATTGTCATAATTCAAGAATTAAAAAAAAAAAAAGAAAGAAGATCATTAGAATATTACTGGGATTTCCAGAATAGATGAAAGAGTAAAGTAAAATTTTATTACAAGAATATGACAAATTCTTCTTAATTTTTTTTATGTATTAACATTACAAATAATACAAAAAGAAACCATTTTGTAGTTATGTGTGGTCTAGTAACAGATTTAATAAAGACCGTATTTAGTTTAATCCATTGCAGTGGGTGATAGGATGGGTTCATTGTGTTCACTGCTTTGTCCTGCTGGAAGATCAAACCTTCTCACCCTGATGACATCAGGCTTGACCATGAGACTTGCTCTGGCCAAGGTACTATGAGCAGAAAGGAAGTATAGTCCCTCAAGAGTTATCATGTGTTTCCTCTGTTTCTCCTCTATTTTTTCCAGAAGGATTCCAGTGACCCAAGTGGGGGGCTGCTGCTTCCATCTGAATCCTAGAGAAAAGAAGACACTAGGACCACAGTCTTAGTGGATCAGCTGTGAACATATCCCATGAATGGGAAATAAGAATTCATTTTTATAAACCACTGAGGTATGAGGATAATCTGTGTAAAGTGAGAGATACATATTTTGTTTGAAGATTACTCCAGTATACCTCTATAGCACTTAAACATTCCCTTTATTTTAATTTTAACATTAAAAAGACACACAGATACATATACCAAGTAATGCAATGGAAGTCTTACAGAGCTGATGTAAAAGAAAAGAGTTCTCACAGACTTCTCATTTCCTGAAGGACACCTGACCATCTGACATGAGCGAGAAATAAATTCTATTATGTTAGTTCACTGAAAATACAACATTCACTCTATTAAAGGGGTCATTGTCTCCTTAATTAACACTAACTTCCAAGGAAGAAAGCATACATTTGTACCTTGTTAGAGGCTTAGTAAAATAAGATGGCCCAAACTGTTCATTTTGGGCCCTTTTTTCCTTCGTGCATGTGTGTATGTACCATAGTTTATTCCTTCAGATTCAGGCTGATGAAAATGTATTACATTTCAGACTGTCTTCTGTTAAAACATGCGCTAAATAACCTCAAGATACAAAGTTGCTGAAAACTAATTTATGTTGATAAATATCACAAATCAGAGTAAAAACTATAAAAATTAACCAGTCTCCTGACAACGTTAGCTCTATGATGAAAACGGGAAACAAAAATTAACTGTTATGGGGACTCATTTGGAAAGCAGAAGTGAAGGTGGAGGCATTCATTAAAGCATCCAGGACTAGCTCAGCAAGTGAGCGACCCAGAGTAAGAATAAGATTCTCAAACCACTTAAAATCGTAATGAAATATATTTCATAGGTGCAATTTACAATTTATCAGCATTTCCAATACAAATCACTAGTCATCAGTCTAGATCAAGGAGCAGCTGTACTTTACTTCATTTTTAAAACATGGGCTGAGCTTTAAGATTCTAAGCAGAATTAAGTGGGTAGAAAATTATTCATGTATTATCTTGAGTTGGAGGATACCGATCATTCACTGTATACTCAGAGCTTCAAGGTTCTTTAGTGATATTTGATGAGTATTTAAATCATGATATTCAAAACTAAGGTTGAGTTATATGAAACAGCAGGAAGATAGATGTGATATAGAGCATGAGAAAATGTCACAAAATATTCAAATGAGCTGAGAAGTTATACTAGCGCGTGCCCTTAAATATTCAAAGCTAGATGTCAAGCTCTCTCAATATGAAAACCATATAAGTTTCTCATCAGCCATTTGAAAAATAAGACCTATCACAAATAGAATCCAGTGAAGTTCTATATTGATTTGTGTCATCTTCCCAAATGGCAAAATCAATAAGTGCAGGAACATGAGACTCCAGAAAACTCCGAAAAGTCTCTTAATATGTTGAGTACCTGACAGATGACTGAAACCATTTTTCCCACTTCATAGGAGAATCCAGTTACGTTAAGTGTCCCTATTCTCCTCCTTATCCACTTACTTGGCATCAGGTCTCCATCCCTTATTCAGAATGAAAATCTTGGAGTCACCTTTGACTTTCTCTTCCCTGCTCATGGAATTGCTAAGAACTGTTCATTCAGGCTTCTTGACCTTCCTCCCATCCCTAATGCAACACTCTGTACTAGAACACAAGACCTAGATTCTTTTCAGAGGTTGCCCAGTGCCCATGAAGCTCAAAGTCCTTGATCTTATTTTAGAATTCATCATTTAACCCTTTTGTGACCTCAGGTTTCACCCTGCCTTTGTGAAAGCTCCATGCCAGCAAATCTAGGCTATGGGGTTATCCTAAACGTGTAAATTTTTAGACTCTACCTAATATTTCTTTCCTTTTATCACTCCCATGGAAAATTACTGATCTATTAAGATACAACTCAAAAACCGAACTCTATCATGAAGCTTCCTGGAAAATTTCAGTATGAAGTGATACTATGCCATTATATACTTTTGTGTTTCAGTAATTTTGATTTCTTAATCTCCAACATATAAATTCCATTTGGAGGCTTGTTGTCAATTAATTCCTGTCACCCTCAGTCACTTTCCAAAACACAACTGTAATACATAGCACATCTTGTCCTAAAATAAATGCTGTTAAAATAACAGTCAGAAAACAGTGTTACTAACAGGTTTTAGCCAATTTTGAGCATAAGCCTTTTGATTGAGAGGCTCAGACAGGAATGATACTCAGGAAAAAATAAGTATCATTAATGACATCTCAAATGATTCTTTAATTCAGGATTAACAAAAAGAATAAAGATATTAAATAAGAGTGAATTATCTTACTATGAAATGAAAGCTTTAAGCCTATCGTTATAATACTAATTGAACAATCCCTCACGAAACCCTTAGCACAGTACCACTGTAAAGACTCTATAAATCCTAGCTGCTATTTTTATTTTGGCCCAATGTATATACACTCATGGCGAACGCTACATGGGGGAATTATGGCTCTGACCTTCAGGGATATCTTACACCAAGTACTCTGGAAAAACACTTGGCAGGTATGGGAAAGAAAAGCCCTATTCAGGTGCATTCTAAATTCAGTTTTCAAATTCTGCTGATACTTTACTTTTCAATCTCCCATTCTTGTCATAAACTGGCACATGTGTGTGCACACACACACGCACACATATTGAAAGTATTGGTGATGTTATGTTGAAAATTCTTAGTTCATACTTACATAGTTGCCTAAATTCTATTTTTTGTAGCAGATGTTTGTCAAAATCATATTTACGGAGGTTCCTTCCTGATGAATGAGTACATGATTTCCATAGTCAAATATCCATGGCCTTCATTACTCTCTCTACCAGCTTCACTGAAGTTCCCCATACAATCCCCACCTTCCCATCCTTTTCCGTGATGGAAGAGGAAATTTAAATGTCTTTAAATGTCTATGATAGAGTGCTCACTGAGTTAGAATCTAAGCAAAAGTAGGCCCCACTGAACAGAAATGTGAAGGTTAAATCCATGCAGTCCCTACACATCACCCATTGGCACTCTGCTCCTTTGAGCCCTCTATTTGCCTGTGTTTTCTCTTTTGTGATCATCTTTCCATTAAACGTTAGCTCCTAACCACTATTTTTATTTGTGACTTTGAGAATCTGTTCCACTCTGAAGTAACTGGTTTGCATGTTCAAATTTTATAGAAAGATCCCTACCACTCAACACTGACTGAAATGTGGTTGTTCTTCAAGGACATTTTAGTTTCTATAGAGTCCCATCATTTTTGAACCAGAAGAAAGGATTACATGGTCTTTTCTCCCCATTCTCACTTCCAAACTGTGTCTTAGTGCATTTTTATGCACAATCCTTTCTCTTTGAGTTGTCTCCCCTTTCTTCATTGGTGTCATTTATTGAACCTCATGAAATCCTTTCCTTAAGAGTGGTTATAGTTTTTCTCCTCACTTTATCCTGTGCCAATGTAGATCATAGGATCTCCACCTTTACTATACATCAGAATGATATGGAAAGACTTCTAAAAATACTAATGCTTGGACTTCACCCAAAAAAGATGAGCATTTAATTGGTCTTGTGGGGCCTGAGCATCAGTAAATATTTCTAACTCCCAGCAACATTTTTTGTTTGTTTGTTTTAAGAGAGGTGGGGGAGGAGTAGAGGGAGAGGAAGAACAAGAATTTTAAGCAGGCTCTATGCCAAGTGTGGAGCCTGATGTGGGGCTCGATTTCAAGACCCTGAGATCATGACCTGAGCCCAAATCAAGAGTCAGAGGCTTAATCAACTGAAACACCCAAGCACCCTCTCTTTAATTTTTTTTTTTTTGATGAAGCAAGATTCTTAAAGGAGTGAGCAAAGTTTAAATGGATTGACATTGACAATGCAAAGGGTGATAAAATGGAAGGTAAGAGGAAGAATATAAATTAGTGTGATTCTAGGCAAGTTCATAGGTGACAGGAGCACAGCTAGAAGTGTTCCTACCTGTATGTGTTTACTATCTCTGTGCTTTAGCCAGTGAAATTTATTCTAAATCTCAAGGAAGGTGAGCTTGGGAATAGAATTTAAAAATCAGGGAATATATGGCCACATAGGAAAATTACGACAAATACTGACCAAGAATAGGAAAATATTTTCTGCACAGCACTGTGGACTCAAGAAGGGTTTAGATTGTGAGAATTAGAATGAGAACCAATTTACATTAATTCAGGCATCGTGCCTAGTAACACTGTGTTGGAAGTGTGGAGATCAATAGGAGAGGGCCTACTGTCATTCTTGACCTGTAGGTTTCGGTATCAGGTAGAGGTGAAGGACAAAAGGTAATGGGATCAATTATATTGACAAGAGAGAATTGATTGGAATTGCTGATATACAGGCTGAGAACAAAAGGGGAGGCTATCTGGAAGTACTGATAGCTCATAACAATGAAGGGATCCAAAAAATGGAGGACTTCATATTAAAGAGTTTCTCTGCTTAAAAAAATAAAATTATCGTGTATGTTTGGAAGGTAAGTTATTAAAGATTCTAGAAATAAACTGAAATCAAGGTAATGGAATTCTAGTCCTGACCCAGTTGTCAGCTAACTGCATAACCTTGAATAGGTCCTGACATACTCTGTACCTCAGAATTTTGATTCATGAAAATACGGGATAAGGCTTGGTGATCTCTGAAGAAATCTTAGTGGCAACACTTTGTGATTCTAAGAATCAATAAATTATCTTCTAAAAAAAAAAAGAAAATGTTCAGTGAAGAGATCTACTTTCAAAAGAAATTTTAACTTCAAATATGAAGCTGTTCTACATAATGACTGGAGATGGGCACGGTGGGATCTGACAAATCCGTGATACCTTTTCTTCCTCGGTGTCTGTTTAGTTATTCTACTGCTGACCACCTCCTTCTCCTCAACTATGCTCTTCCTTTAGTTTCCACTACATACTCCTCTCCTTTCTTCTCTCCTATTTACCTGATATCTTCCTTATTCTCCAGCTCCTTGACTGACTCCTTGTCTTTGATCGATTCCTTAAATATTGAATGGGATCCAAATGTCTTCTGTTTGTTCACTTGTACAAAATGCCCTCCATTGATGACCTCACTCATTCTCATTGCTTTGACTGGCACATACACACCGATGACCTTTATATAGACAGTTAACTCCTAGATTTTTATTTTTCTGCAGGGCTCTAGACAAATGTAGTAAGCTGCCTATTAGACCTCCCAACATACATGTGTCACATACTTCAAACTTTGTGTATTTAAAATGAAACTCATTCCTTTGCCAAGCCTTTTCCTTCAAGTATAATCTGTTTCTATTAATGCACTACACTACCCAATCAACATAAATAAGAGAATGAGATCACACTCTCCTGCTTCTCTTCCTTTTCCACTATATTTAATATTCTCCCACAGACTATTAAAGAACACCTGCGTCTTTTTGCACCTCACCAAACCTAATTTTGCCTTCTTGCTTTAGACTTTGTCATCTGGAATTTGCAAACAGTCTCCATACTGCCTCACTGATGTTCTTTCTATTGCCAAGTGATGCCCCACACTGTTGTCAACAGGAATTCTCATAGAGGTGAGAACAATAATCCTGGTCACCTATGAGAATTCTTCTAGTGGTGCTCCACTCATGATAAAATTTACCTCCAGCTTTTACTCAGGTTATGCAAGACCCTTCAAGATCTCTCTCAGGTTAAGCAATAGAGCGACTTGCACTTTGAAAATGCCATGCTGTTGTATTCTTCTTGTTGGCATTGCTTCTCACCCTGCTTCGAAGCTTTCTCCCATTGTCTGCATGGATGGTTCTCATTCAACCTTCAAGAGTTAGTGAGGATATTAATGTTCTATGGGAACCACATTCTATAAATCCATTCATGTCCATATTTTCTCACACATGGCAGGCTCTCAGGACATATTTGACTGTGATGGCATGTAGACAGGCAAAGAAATATACATACAGTGTTAGCTCTGTAGCTTTATAAATGAATATGGCTAAAGGCTCAAAGGAGAACAACTTGGCCATAGCTACTATGTGATTACGTGGCCAATGGCTTTCACGGAAGAGAACTGTATTTATTGGGTGAGGTCTGAGTCATAGCAGATTTTTCTGATGTGATGAAACAAAAAAGTAGACTATCTGGGGCCAGCTGATCTGACTTCTAATCATGATGTTTTTATTGTTTGCCTCCCAGCAGGCATTCCCCAATTCTGTAGCAGCATTAGGTTAATTTTGCGCAGGGAACTGATCTTCCCTCACTTGAAATCTCTGTGTCTTAGGTGAAACTATCTCCAATCGTGGGATTCTAGGTGAGCCAATTATCATACTGTTTCCTGTGGCCACAGTGATTGGTTCAGGGGTGTGCATCTGACCTACACTGTCCAATCAGAAATTTTCCGAGTCAAAGATTTTGGGAAAAACATATTCACTCTCTCATAGAAGATGCTAACAAAGAAGCACGTTCCCTTAGAAGATGCTAGCAACCATTTCAGATGCATGATGAAAGCCAGCCTTTCTATAAAACCAACATCAAAAAGAAGAGAGCAGATAACTGGACAGAAACTATGCATTAAAACTGATACACCTGCTTTGCCATTAGATTGATGGACGACATTGCAAAACCAAGTTTGTCTTGTTCCTTCTGACTGTACTCCTTAGGGTAATTCAGGGTCCAATGACATTGGGATTGACTTGTGCTGTCAACACAAAACTAATGGATGTTTTTAGTGTGAAAATTCTTTGAAGGAATATCACCACTGTTTGGTGGGGAAGAATACTTGACAAATTATTTCTTCCAGCTGGGCATGCACTGACTGAAGAGGAAATCTGCACAAGAAAACTACAGAATATTACGTTTCCCCTGAATCCTGTTTCTCATCATTTAAGTGTTCCACCAGTGGGAACAAGGCAATATGAAAAGAGTCAGAATAATCGTGGTTAGTATGAATACAGAAAAAGTCAAATACCTTAGTAAGATAACCCCACCAAGTCAACAAACACCTAATCCCATTGTTAAGGTCACTTTCTCTTTACCAAGCATTGCAGTTGCATGAATCAAAGCAAAATTCACTGTGATTTAATAAGATCACAGTTTTATATTGACACCTCAGGGAAAAAAAAAGTGAATAATAAATCATTTTCCCCTAATTTAAGATATGGCAAAAGCAAAAAGGAACCAGAAGTTGAAAAGTTGACTGCCCAGGATACATCTACACTTTCCATGAACAACTAAATAAATCCTTCCTGGCAATTTTATTTAATGGCTCGTAATAATGTCACCTTGATAATAGAAGTTGCACATGCTTTTCTTATATGCCCTATGCCCTTTTCTGTGTAAGTCACTGAATTTTTTAAACCAGAATTATTTAACTGATCATACTACTCAGATAATAAGTGATTAGCACATTTAGGAAGTAATAAAATTGTCTGGGCTTAATTCTCCTGCCATTGTTAGCGTCACCCTCTTGTCACTTTTATGTGTTCTGTTTTGTGACATGTTTTAGGAAGTTATATGTGCTTTACTCTTCATGTTACTTGCAACTTCTGCTCTGGTGAATTCCTCCTATGAACTTTTTACACTTTCCATTTACATAACCTTCTTTTCCTATCTCAAGTCACATCCTTTTTCACATTTAACATTGCTCCTTACAAATGATCACTCAAAGACTTCTTTTTTTTTTTTTTTTTTTTAAAGATTTTATTTATTTATTTATTTGACAGAGATAGAGACAGCTAGCGAGAGAGGGAACACAAGCAGGGGGAGTGGGAGAGGAAGAAGCAGGCTCATAGTAGAGGAGCCTGATGTGGGGCTCGATCCCGTAACGTCGGGATCACGCCCTGAGCCGAAGGCAGACGCTTAACCGCTGTGCCACCCAGGCGCCCCTCAAAGACTTCTTTTTAATCTACATACCTAATGAGAATGTCACCAAGGCTTTATAATGCTGGTGATGACGGTCCTGATTTTAATGCTAGGTTAGAGCATATTCCCTTTGATGTCCCTTCTAAAGCCAGCACACTTTGATAATAACTTTATAAACTGGATTGGACAAATTAAGTGACCTAACTCTTCAGTGATTCAGGCTCCCATGTTAATCATGTAACAGATGTGATTATTATTATTGAATCATTCTTTTGAACCAGCTATTGGAACACCCACATTGTATAAATAAAGGCTCAGTTTCCCAGACAAGGAAATGGATATAAGAATCTAATATTTATAAAAGATATTCATGAGTTGAAAATAAGATACTTACAATGGAATTCAAGAGTCTAAAAAATGGGGAAGATATCCTAATGTCGCAAAAAATAACAATATTGAGAAAAATACAATTTTAAACAATGTAATGCAATTTAAATACTGTAATTTACAATATAGGAAAATATAGCTTAAGATTCATGCCATTTATATAAAGGTGAATAGTTATCTAAATTTCTTATAAGTTTTGTCTCATCTTTCTAAAAGTAAATAGTTTTCTAAATTTCTCATACCCCCGCACCATCAGTGAGTGGAGCTCTTTGTCAGCCATTCAGAGGACAAGAAAAATGATGGTAAATACAATTATGTCAATTCAGACACCGTGGCAAAACATAAGGGGAATCTTTTAGCTCAGTACCTTCAAAGGTACTAACAGTAAACTAAACATGATTTCATCACCAAAAAAATACTAAATATTGACTCTGTATAAAAAAAAAAAAACTACTCTCTCCAAATTAGTAAGAAAAACTATCATTTAAAAAGGCCTATGATCCACGCAGATAAGTGCTAAGATTTAAACAAAGTGCTAGGTAAACACAGAATAGTTAAGAATGAATTGTATATCAAATCACAATTAATTCAGAGCCTGTGGCCTTTATGATGACTAATGATTGCATTTCCACTGGAGATTAGAAGAGTTCTCACCCAGGAGGAGCTAGGCCAGTGTCCCTTCTCAATTCCCAGGGTTCTTTAATTTCTGTTAGTAGAATCCTTTCTCGTCAGTCTCTCCTGGGAGACATTGGTCCTGCTTGGAATGACTGTTCTTATGTTCTCTTCTACCTGGAAAACACTTTCCCCATCACCAAAGTAATTTTCTTTCAACTACAACATACATTCTACAGTGACAAACCTTATTGTTTAAAAAAATACATTTGAGATAGCTCAAGTTTTAAGTAGACCTTTATGATTTTACATAAATGACACAAAATTTTCAATACTCCCTTCAACGGTCATGGTAGTATACATCAACAGCCTTGTCCTGGCTTCATAATGGGTGGTGTTGATTTCCTCAGCCCTCTTCTTTTGACTTAGTTAAGTAGACCTCACTGAGTCCATTTGCCCTGAGCTTCTGTCGCTGCATGAAAACATATCATGGGTTGGGTTGCTCCCATCACTTCAGACTTGTCTCAGACACGATGCGCCAAACTCAGCCAACTTGCAGCCTGAAGCATATCCACCCACTGAGCTGAGCCAAGTCAACAGTAGCCAAAACTCAGCCAACCACAGAATGGAGAGCTTGAGAATAAATGTTTGTTGTTTCAAGTCATGAAATTTTTGGACAGAAGATCATGCAGCATTATCATGGCAATATTTGATAAAGAAAGACATAAAGCTGTAAGCTCTCAGTTACATTTCTTAAACTGACTTTTTATGTCCCTAATCAACTAACTAAAACTTTTTTTTTTTTAAAGAGAAGAATTTAGCTTTTTCAAATTGTCTGGTTTAAGGGGCCTTCTTTATTCTGTCTGCTATCATCTGGTTTTGTCTCTTAATATCTTAAACTACAATTTCAGTATTTTTAAAGGTCATCTCCCTTCTTTCACATACTCTTCTTTTTCCTACAAGCCCTATTACATATTATTATGAATCTTATCATCCTAAAGCTATATTATGTGATGATGTCCTTAGTTCTGGGCGTGAGGGATAGTGCATTTAATTGTTTTAATTTCAAGGCCCTATAATGAAGGAACATCAAAAAAGTATAAGAAAGGGGATTGAGAAGCCAGGCCAGGACTGTTTCACTTCAGATGCTTTTTTCCAGAAGAATAAACACAGAACTTCTTTAAGCCATATATCTATTGATATATGTGTTACATGTAGCCAAGAATATTCCTAACTGATATGGGTCTCTAGCATACCACATGGTTGCCACAACCCATGTAACCTTCATATTGTTTTCAGAATAGTCTTATACCTGGAATAATGCAATCAAAATATGTTCTTACTATAATCCCCAATGTTTCTTTCTTTCAAGAAATTAATCACAATATGCACGACTGATCCCCCATTCTGGAGTGAACTTGGGACTAGACTGTCACTATCTTTCTCCTTCAGAAGAGTTCAATGTCGACTCTCACCATCTGAGCCAAGGCAATACTGCCCCATCTGGAAAAATGACACACTGCCACTTTGTTTTTATTCCATTAAACCTTCCAAGACCATTTTGCATTTCAACAAAGTCTGTCTCACACACACAGAGCTTAAAGTTTTGTGGGTTTTTTTTAAGAGTTCGATAATATATTCCAAATAATGTTTTCAAACTGTTCATCTTAGCCTCATGAGATTAGTTGAAGCTAACTTTTATCTTATAGGTGAAAATAAGATATACCAAGTATTACCACTTCTTCTAACAAATATGAGATGAACATCCTAACAGCCCAGAATTCCTAGGTCATTACAGCAAACACCTGACCTACGACCTCATGTTATTTTAATAACTTGACTATACAAGATAGAAATGCAATAAATAATTTTGTGAACATTTATAAGGGTATTTAGTTTGCAGCATACTCCTAAGTATCCAAAACATCCTATTTGACCAAATATCCAAAATATCCTATTTGACTAAACTTATGCAGGAAAACAATAATTCTTTGCCACTTCTTTGCTACTAGCACACATTTACCTTTGGATAAATTACATAAACAAAACCAAAACCAAACCAAAACAAAACAAAACAAAAAAAAACAGCTTTCTTTTTAAGTTAAGGAATCATACCAGATTGGCAGAAATCAGTAGAATTACATGTAATTACTTTCAAAATCACTGGTATTTTTCTACCTAGATGTCAAAGGTGGAGCCCAGAAACCTTTCACACAACTCCCCAGGTTAACTCTACGATACGCTTCTGTTGGCAAACATATTGGATTTAATCACTTCTGAGGTCTTGGTCAGCTACATTATTTTAAGATGCCAAGCTTACCTTTGAACAAGGTGGATAGTTTGAGATACCACTTTATTTCTCCACCCTTAAATATTACAAAATTTTAATGTCCCTTCTTAAGGACTCGAGAGAGTCAAGGCAAAATTCTTTACACAATTCAGTGGCTGCATTACTTTGGATCAGAGAAAGCTGAGTGATTTAGAAAACTACTCTAAGTTTAGGAAAAACATCTCAGGATTGACAGATATGCAGAAAGATTCAGAGTGGAATAAAATTTTAAGTTTCTCTACCAGATTTTAGGAAATACACTCAAGTACTGCCCTCTGGCAGATCACTCTAATTATTCTTTATACAAAAGGAGAATGAGGTCTGTAGAATTAATCCAATAAATGAGAAGAAAGTTTAAAATTAGAGTTCTTACAGCATTGAATCTTTGATATTGAGACCACTTTTCATGAGTACATTCCAAATCTAATATCCAGAAAACCTGCACATTAAAAGAAATTATTTTCTGTGTTCACTTGTATGTTTATGTACTCGTTGAGTATTTTCTTTTGTTAAAAGAACAGTAACAAAGACTCTCTAATGACAATATAAATTCAATAACTGGTTAATTTTACTGTTCAGTGAAGAAGAAAGCCATCTCAGATTGCTCTTCTGCCATGGAGTCAAAAGAACATTTAGTGTCATGTTTATTTGGGCTCTAAGGGGAGACTTGCTTCAAGTTAGCTAATAAAAAATATTATGTCTGGATAAGAACTTAGGGAATTTCTTATAGGATGAGGCTGGCAGTAGCATAATTTGTGAAATGCAAAAGGCAGCTTTTTAGTTTATATTCAGTTGTAGGAAGAGAGAAAATGATAAACAGTCCTTAGGGACCCAACACCTACCAAGAATTCCAGGACCCCCCGCACCAGGAGCACATTCATATTTAATGTACTACATTAAGGGCTCCCAGAGTAAATATTTTCCATTCTCCCTATAGCCATATTCCCCATATGTAGACAAATTAATGAAGGTGTATTCTGGAGCTGTACATAAATATTCAACCAGTGTCTGTATTTATGCCCCAGCTTACAAATAACTAATGGTTGGCTGAGCCAAAGTAATCATATATGCTAGACATGCAGGAAGGATTGCTGATTTCATTTATTATACCACCTGTGAACCTCCTAGGGGAAGGGCAGTCTAGTGAAATATTTTGGTGTGCTGACACAATTTTGTACCTGTTTATGAGGCTATGCTAGCCTATTCCTAATTTCCTGTTGTAATTCTCTGCTTCAAAGGCCAAGTCCACACATGGGAAGAATATTTTCTGCAAACAATCTTCTCACAACTCTGCTATCTGTGTCTTCAATTGCCTCCCTGGGTCTTCTGGTCCCCTTCATACTTGTAATAGTCACAGGGGATTTAAGTGAGCATTTGGGCCAAAACAAGACCAACAGCAATGGAAGTTTTAGGTCGCCGTCAATTGCTTGATTTTGGTTTTTCCTGATTACAGGGGAGAAAAACTCTCTTTCCTAATTCTTGAGCTACACATGACACTGAGAGAGTTTTTACTCCATTGCTTTTCATGGAGATATCAAGGAGAGACAAACTGATCTTGCTTCCAAGCTCACAACCTCTCTTCAAACCTGCTCCTACCCTCAAGCAAAGCATTGATGTAATGTGGACCAGCTTGAAAATACTAGTGTTATTCCTTTAGTAGGCAATGACAGCATCATATCCTGGGGGAATTAGCTATTGCAGTTTTTAAGACTTCTTATTAAAATGTGCTAATCCCAGCCGGGAAGCTCAGTGTTACCAAAATTGGGCAGAAAAGGTAGTCGTTTCTGTCATCATATCTATCAAAGAATACCTGAAGGACTGCATATTATTATGGCTTTCAGCTTTAAAGTACCCTTTGTCATTCACTAAATACAATTTCACTGTTCATTGGATCTATGCCATCTATTTAGTATTAATACTGATAGCTTGAAATGTTGATTTTTAGATGTTTACTTCACCTTAAAAATTGATAGATATTAAAGAGGTGTGAATTTTTAATACGGAATGTCTAGATTTCCAAAAGATCATCTAGAATATGCCAGTCCAACAGAATCCATTGCTCAACTAAAGGCAAAAATGAGCAATGAGAGGCTTCGTTGACTTTTCCGAAGATACTGGACAAGTTAGAATGCTTTCAGACTGAACCAGTTTGAGTAGTAGGAGGAAAATGGAATCACTGACATCTGGACATTCTCACTCAAAATGATTTCTAAAATTTCCTAACTGCTGACAAACTAAAAGTAAGATATTATTAAGCAATGACTAGTTTCAGTGTACACCAATCATTTTCCCATTCCTCATTTGTCAAATAAATTCTAGCATCATAATAAATGGCAAAAAACTTAATAATACCTGGCCAGTGGCTTAAAAATTTTAGAAAGAAAATGAACATGCAAATAAAAATGATAATTAGAGTCCAGAGGGCACATTGCTTAACTGATAATTTGTTTGTTGTGCTTAAACATTGCAAAGGTTTCTGGTATGCACATCATGTTGTACCATATGTGATTTTGTTTTGCTTACAACAAAATAATTGTTGTTGTCTGGGCTTTGGAATCAATTTTTTCCTTTTTTTATATATGCCCTGATGATCACATTATTAAAAATGTCAGTATGAGTGTACAGACTAACATTAAGTATATCTCTTCCTAAGCTGACTTTTTCTTGAAATGTATACATTTTTATCTGTCTTTGAATATTTAAGGTATACTTACAAAACCATTCCTAAAAAAAAAATGAGCTTTTTTTTTGTTTTATCTAATTATCTAATAAATTAATACAACAAGGGAGCTCGTTAAATGCAAAGGAGGAAGAGGAAAAAGGTGTTGCTAGAACTTAATTAGCAAGATACAAAGATACCAATTAACACCTATAGCTAAGGAAATAAAAAAAGTTTTTTCATGTGGCACCATCAAAAAATAAAATCACAGCTGGTTACACATATTAAGAGGAGTGCAGATGAATTTTATCTTCTGTTGGCATTAGGGCCTTGGGAGTATGGGAAGAAAGGCGGAGGTGGAAGCAAGAGAGAAAAATTTCTAGGATAGCCAAGAAAGTACCATTTTGTTAATGTGAATGCCTTCTGTTCAGGTATTTGGAAGACAGTCTGCATTTTGGGGAAAATTTTACAAAAACTCCAAGCCAATACCATTTCATTATTTTCAACCCTTTGTATAGACATCTTCTCTAAAAATCACTGTAAATATGTAATTTATCACGATAATTTCCATCAATCTTATCATTATTTTCTCAAACCTAATGGCTTCTGTGATAAAATTAACTTCATAAGATATAAATCTTCATGGTTTCCTTAGTTTAACTAGGTAAGAACTCAAAAGACAGTTTTTTCTAAAAGACTGCGAATAGTGCAAAGCCATCACACATGAGTGTGACTGGATGAAATGTAACATTTTAAAAGGTAACTGTGTAGTACCTAGAGTTTTGTACTTTTCAAGGTCACTAAGTGTATAATTATGGCAGAGGGGTTAAGCACCGAGGTGAGCCCAGAGTGTGCAGGCAGGTTTCAATAAATAAAAGGAGTTTGGAAATAAGTATTAACCTAAAATAATGTTATGTCAATCTTCCTTGAGATAATATTCTTAAACTTTTATTTGGAGATGATTTCAAGCTTACAGAAAAATTGCAAGAGTAGTACAAACAGTTGCCATAAACCCCTCAACCAGATTCACTGAATATTATATTATCTTCATGTGCTGTGTGGGTATGCACACATGCGGACAAGCTCACACCCAGTAGCTGAGAGTAAGATGCTGATGTAATGCTTGAGTGTACATGTCCGAGGAACAAGGACATTCTTTCTTAATGACAATACAGTTACCATTTCAGGAAATAGGCATTGATAGACTACTTTGATCTACCATCCCTGGTCCAGTTTTGCAAATTGATCCAATAATGTCCTTTATACCAGATACTGCTGTGGTTGTAATGTCTCTTGGAGTCTCCTTTAAACTGGAATGGGTCCTCAGCCATATTTTGTCTCTCCTGGCATGGACATATGGGAGCCACACAAGGACCCTCCTGCCCTCATCAATAATGTAAGTTGTGATTACATTAATTTTGTCTTAGTGTATTCACTGTTTAGACCTATGAGATCATTTTAAAGCTGGCTATATTTTAGCTAATGATCAGAGTTACTTTAAACAACATATTACATATTCAGATGAGTCATGTTGCAGATCTCACATGTTGGTCAAACTGGATAGATTTCTATGGCTTTAGACTTCTGTTGGCAAACCCACACCATCCTAATACCAAAGTCTGAATTCCCACCCAGCTAAACAACAATTCCAACATTTTTAATGATTATAAAATTAAAATGTATTTTAAAATCCCATGGTTTTCAAATTGGGAAGTTTAACATTTTGATCTTCTGCTTACAACTTTTATCAATTTAATGGATCTTATGTCCCAAAAGACCATGTCAATTAAATTACACACTTACCAAAAGATTGACTATATTTCTGTACCATCAAAAGAGGCTTTATACTAAGTTACCAAGAATAAGAAGATGGAATGTGGTTTATCGTCTGGTTGGGAAGATATAGTACAGGGTAGAATAAAAAGTGATACAGTAACAGAGGGGTGGGTAATATGCCATTCTTTAGCCAAATTATTCCTATCATTAAAAATTCATATCAAAAAATAAAATAAATATATACATACATATATACAAACATACATACATACAAACTCAGATCAAGAATCCAAATACCCTGATCACTCTGGAAGTCATGCTGTATTTTGTTTGCTGTATTTCACACATTCTTCTTAATATATGCCCTATTGTTCTAATCTGAAACCACTGACTTCTAGGTCTGCTGGAAATTATTCTGACACATCCTATCACTTATCTCCCAGTTTAGAGCCACCACTTCTTGGTTCCCTATATATTCAAACTTTGTGTTTTCCCCTTTGTTCTGCTGAAATACATTCTCAAATTATTTTCTCAAAAATTATATAAAGTCAATTTAATTAGTGCTTGTAAGTCTAAATTACCATTTCTTGTTCTTACACATTAAAATGATCATTTGGTTAAATAAGGAATTCCTAGAATCTTCATTCTCAATCTTTTTTTTTTTTTTAAAGCATTTTGCAGACACCATTCCTTTGTCTTCTAGAATCTAGGATTGCTAAAGTGAGAGAGTTAAACATCTAACCAGGATATAGAATTTGAAAGCATGTTAGTGGTACCCCAATAATAAGGAAAAAAGTTGAACAAACTAAAAAAATCACATTTATTCTTGGATCCAACAGAGAACTAAGAATTCAAGTAGCTTAAAACCCAAGGGAAGACAGGCCCTCAGATGAGAGCCGAACATGAGGGTTACCTCATTTGCAATAGAGGATGGAAGAATGATGAGGCCACCATTGTCCCCTTCCACTGAATATGAGAACGTTCTGTGACGGGCTTCACAGGTAGAAAATGTTTGAAGTAAAGCTGTGCCTGTTTCTGTTCCCAGGCCCTAAGAAACTAGCAACCTCTCCTTTCCCTCTTCTGGAGAACTTTCTCTCAGAATCCCTGGCTGCCACACCAGTGGTCAAGTCTGACTTCCCCTTAGATCTCCACACTAGGCAAGCCACACATGGACACTGTCCACAGTCCCACAGAGTACAGCCATTTAGCCGTCTTTACCAGGTGCCGGGGGTGGGCAAGTAGCCAAGCAGAACGTCACAAAGGTGTCTGTCTGCCAGATGAAGACCACACAGTGACCTGAGTTATCACATAAAGAGAGGAGACCCAGTTGAAAATGTCCCAAAATCCCAAACCACAAAATCGTGAGCTATGGTAAAACGATGACTGTGGCAAGTGGAAAGCATGTTGTGCACCAACAGATAAGGGGGACAATGAGGCTGACTGGGAGTCTCCCGTGTTGTCTCAAATTTACTTCAAAAATCACATGACACAGAATGTGTTCTATAAGTATGAGCCATGTGACCTGCCGTTATTTGACATTCTTTAACATAAAAATATAAATTTCACAAGTTTTAACCAAATATGAATTTTGAGATATTCTGGGATAATAGTTGATCTGATGAGGAACTAGTGGGGATTCTTCTAACCATAAGTGGCAAAAACATACCACCTACTTTTATGTCAGATGAGGTTTGGCTAAATAACATAATTGATTAAATAAAATCCTGATTTTCAAAATAGTGGAATACCTGGAGATATTGCACATATACCCTCCCATTTTGGGAACAGGTTTTAAGCTTCTAGAAAGTTCTGGAGCCTAGAACTGGTGACAGCGTCCCAAGACTTGATTCTGAAATGGTTTCATATCCAGATCCTAATTCAATGATTTTTGTACAGTTATCTGACCATAAGTTTAACTGAATTCCGTCCTTTGAATCGTTTGTCCTCTGGCTTGAGTAAACATTTTTTGCTATGTGCAATCATGTCCCCGCTTGGTCACATATGTTTGAGTGCACAGTAGAATCCGGTCCGAGGCTGTAAGGAATGGAACCGCTAATGCCCAGCTACCACTACATATAGAAGACTAGTGGTATCATGAAAATGACCTAACAATTAAAAGAATATAATGAACTTAAGTCAAATCACATACAGAGCAGGCTGACGAGCTGCCTCTTTCCTCTACGTCTGACTTCCAAGTAGGCTGTGAGGATTTTACTGCCTCCCCATGTATAGCGTTAGCGGCCTGGACTCTTCATACTGTTCACTCAGTGACTACCACAGACAACACTCTGGTGTTTGGCTGGCTGTACATTCCAACTTGCTCTCCTCTTTGGGCAGGGACCCATCGAGCTAGCCTGACCAGCACACCGTTCAACTCTTCACCTTCAACTACTCACACAGTTCTCACGCTCCCCGTGCGCACCTGTGGCTATGAGCCCCAGATCTCTCTGGGTCCCCATGTGGAAGCCTCTGCCTCCGTCTCTCTCATGTACTTTGGATGTGGCTTGCTACTTCCACCCTAACTTCCATATGCTTGCTGTTTTTTATGTATTTATTTAAAACGAACAAAGATTTGAGAAGGTAAGTCAACAAGTATGTACGGTTGATTTGCCATTTTGAATGCAAATTTGCATTTAACAAGTTCGTACCATTTCCATAAGACTTGCCTTTCAAAATACCACAGATATTCAGTCTCTAACTATTACAATGTCCCCCAAATATCTACACACCATGTCCTAATTGCTCTCCTGTCTGCCTTCTCTGCACCATCCCCATATTGCTTAGTACTCTAAAGTTTAGATATTCTCATGTGGGGTAGCCACAATCTAAAAGTTAATTATGCATTTGAAATTACCAGCGCTCAGAGAGATTTTCTACCTCAGTCCAAAAGAAGTTAAGACTGCACAGAGGAGGATGTTGGATTGAGTGTTGAAGGGTGAGAAAAATTCTGGCAGGTGAACAAAGTGAAAAGAAGGGAGTTGCAGGCAAGGATGCGGAGACAAAATGGTTTGTCTGGGAAATGAAAGCCTTTTCATGTGGCTAGAAAACAAGATGTGTGCGGAAAAACTGTTGCAGAAAAGACTAGAGAAATGAGCATAAATCAGAACCCTAAGGATGTTGGTTTTGATGCCACAGCTAAGGCAGACCATGAGGAGGCCAGCTGACGCTGGAAACCAAGTGTCTGGTGCTCCCGATCTGCAACAGCCCTTTGCATCACACAGCTCTCTCTAACATCCTGAACCCAGGAGCACTGAAGGTGGGTTGTGTAATTGTCAAGGGATTGACAAAGAGTGGCTGAAAAAGAAAGGGGCGGTGCAGGGGGTGTGGGAGAAATGTTCCGAAGAATGCTGTGAAGAAATGGATCAAATTAAGAGTCTGGCTCCTAAGGAAAGAAGCAGCAGCAGGAATTAAAAAACAAAGTCTGAAGCTGCATGGAAGGCACTGGGGAATAAAAAGATGAGACAGAGAGGATGTGATTTACTGGTTGCAGATATCGATCTTTCCTAGTGGCGCAGGAGAATTTCCGGGTGTTAACAAGGTCCCAGGTGTGCCCAGGAGAGTGGGTGGCAGACAGCTGAGAGTGCAGGTTACTGACAGGGAGGAGCTAGGAGGAGGACAAGCAAGGGCTGGGGAGAGGGAGGGAAGAAGAGGCACTTGGGGTGTGAATCCCGTGGGGGTCTGCATACTGCTGGCCACCAGCAGAAGACTGACAACGTGCTGATGTGAAAAAATTAACACTGAAATGAAAGGATGGTGAAGGTAGTGTCCTTTGAACTGTGTGTGGAAGACAACAAGGCAGGGAGGTCAGTGAAAAGATTCTGGATGTGAGGAATGATGGGACATTCTGGAGAAAATAAAGATTTGGCAACAAAATGAAAAACAATGATGGCAGAAGAAAAAAAAACCAGAAATATTTCAAAGTTCTCATCGCAGCCTACTGGAAGAACTACTAAAGACATCAGACAGTGGAGAAGGGAGTCTGGAGTGGAGGCAGCATTGCAAACTCAATTTAGACCAGTTATGATTGTGGTTACACACAAATGGATAACATCAATATGACTTGAATTGGATGAAAGTAACCAAGAGCCACGTGTGTGCACTTTTTATCTTTTGTTTAGTTTTCAGTGGAAATGACTAGTAGCCAGTCTTTATCTTTCCCCATAAAATATAAGCATATTAAGAAAACAATGAAAATCAGGTTTTTGTCAACCCTTGGTGCAGGCATTGGGCTAATATTTGTGGGTACTTTCCATCATTTAATTTCTAACGTCTCTATGCGACCAGATTATTTATTCACCCTCCAAGGTTGGGATTGCTGAACTCCAGGTTCACCCACACTGCTGAACAACTCAGGGGTGAGGGGACACTCACCCCTGGACATTTGAAAATTCACAAATAACTTATGATTCCCCCAAAACTTAGCTACTTATAGTCTGTGGCTGACCCAAAGCCTTACTGATAATACAAACATTCTATTAACACACATTTTGTATGTTATATATATTATATATTATGTTTGTAAAATAGAGGAAGCTGGAGAAAAGAAAATGCCATTAAGAAAACCATAAGGAAGGGAGATACATTTACAGTACTCTACAGTATATATTGAAAAAAATCCACATATCAGTGGACCTACCCCACTCAACCTCTATCATTCAAGGGTCAACTGTAAACTTGATTCTAAGCCCATGAGTTACCCTATTTGTCATACACAAAAGAACACGTAATCCCAGAAACGCATAATGTGAATGTTTCAAACTGATTTAACAAACTACCACTCTTTGTAGGATCCCCAGAGTTCAGAATAGCAAGTGAGTGAGGAAGGCAGTAGCTAAGAACATGGGTTTTAGATAAGTTGCGAAGATCTGGGTCTAACCTTAAACTCTGACATTTCTTTGCTGTGTAATCCCAGTAAAACCGCTAAACCTCTCTGAGATGTAGTTTCCTCATTTGTAAACTGATGAAAATAAAAATGTTGATCTGATATGTCTGTGTGACAAATGAGATCATGCCTGTAAATTTCTTAGCACAGAGCTAAATCGAGATTGGCTGTTAATAATGGCTAATACATTAGGCATATTATTATATTTAGTTCTACAATATTTACTTGACAAGAATCTATAGGTAATCTGTATCAAACTAAGCATTCCTATTATTGCACTAAAAAAGAGATATTTGGGTTACTGTGAATGTAGCATCTTGATCTGCACACAGTGAACACTGAAAATTTTTGAGGTCATCTGCTGTTCTTTAATATCGCGATGTGAATATTGTAAAACTCTGGGATGCACCTTGAATTTAATATACAGGTATTAAGTTGCCAAGTCCGCTTCAGGTAAAGCGAAATCTGACTGGAGTTTAAAGTTCTTCTAGACAAACTCCTCACAATCAAAACGATTACCTGATTACTAGTAAGAGAAAAGCACTGGATTCCATTAGCATCAGAATGAAGACTAAACTTTGCGATCAAAGGAGGTGAATTTGCACTTCAGTGATAATGGTGTTAACTCAAAGCTGTTACTATAAAAATGGAGACCACATGTAGCTAAAGTTAATGAAGAAAATTTCTGTAAATATCAAAAGCAAAACATTGCTAGAAAAAAAAACTGCTAGAATAAAGTCTGAGTTCTCTGATTGCAAATGTTACGGGACAGCTAGAACTATTGACATGTCAGGTGTGACAGCAGTGAGTGAGTCATGGCAGCGATGGCAGCCCTCCTCCCGGAATCCCCACAGTGCTTCAATTAGGAACATCCCTCCTCCTATCCCCCTGCAGGGGTTTGTCTTGAAGAAGGGCAAACAGGATCTGTGTGCTATAAGGATGCAGTTATTTACAGAAACTCAATAATTCAGCTTGAGTAGAGTGGGACGAAAGTACATTATATAAATGGATATTACCATTTTTTAAATTAAAAGATGAGTTTTTCTTGCACCTTATCTCTGACCCCTTTTTCTCATTATCTGCAACAGCCTCTCCACCCATCCTACTGCACTCACAGACCTTTCTAAAGCTGTGAAAGAAGGTCAGTTGATACTGGCGTCCCTAAAGTACGTCCTGGACATCACAATGTCTTACCTCCCCGTCTCAGTCAGTTGGGGCTCCTGTCACAAAAATGTCATAGATGGCATAGTTAAACAACAAAGTATTATCTTTCATATCCCTTCAAGCTGGAAAGTCCGAGATCAGGGTGACGGCTTCTTGGGTTTCTGAGGAGAACCCTTCTCCTGGTGTGCAGATGGAAGCCTTTTTGCTGTGTCCTCACATGGCTGACAGAGAGAGACAATCTCTCTCATGTCTCTTCTTCTGAGAGCATGAATCCCATTTTGGGGGTTCCAGCCTCATGACCTACTCTAAACCTAATGGTCTCCCCAAGGTCCCTCTTCCTAACACCATCACACTGGAGATTAGGGCTTGGGCATATGAATTTTGAGGGGACACAAACATTCGGTCCATAGCACTGGCCATCATCCATAAATAGTCTCACCAAGGGAGTGTAATTAAATGACACCAAACTGCTCCCAGAGGTCAGTAGCAACAGCAAGCCATACGGCCATTAGGGCCACACAAAGGACAGAGAGCAGGAGAAGGAGCGTTGGCTTTCATGTTCATAAAGGTTTAGGTAAGAGTTTTCTAACATCAGGTTTCGCCCACCTCTTATGGGCTGAGAGTCTAGGTCCTGCGCTGGTGGGCTTCCCTTGGACATGTGATGCGCAACAGTCCCGGATGAGCAACCGCCCCTGCTGAGCCTGTGGGTGAGCTTTTTACGTCCCGCAAAGTACCGTGTACCCTCAGGTGTTTTCAAACACGAACTTGCCTAGAAATAGATATGTGGGTTTTTGACCAGAAAAAAAGTTGGTATGAGGATAAGTTCACTTCTACCTAAGGTGTGGATTTAAACCCTGTTTGTTTAATGATACAATTACAAAATAGGTATTTTTTAATAATAATTTTTATTATGTCATGTTAGTCACCATATAGCATATCTTTAGTTTTTGATGTAGTGTTTCATGGTTCATTGTTTGCATATAACACCCAGTGCACCATGCAATATGTGCCCTCCTTACTACCCATCACCGGCCTAGCCCAGTCCTCCACCCCCCTTCCCTCTGAAGCCCTCAGTTTGTTTCCCAGAGTCCATAGTTTCTCATGGTTCATTCGCCCTTCTGTAAACAGTGTGGAGGTCCCTTAAAAAGTTAAAAATTGAGCCACCCTATGATCCAGCCATTGCACTACTGGGTATTTACCCCAAAGATACAGACATAGTGAAGAGAAGGGCCATATGCACCCCAATGTTCATAGCAGCATTGTCCACAATAGCTAAATTGTGGAAGGAGCCAAGATGCCCTTCAACAGATGACTGGATTAAGAAGATGTGGCCCATATATACAATGGAATATGACTCAGCTATCAGAAAGAACGATTACCCAACATTTGCAGCAACATGGATGGGACTGGAGGAGATTAATGCTAAGTGAAATAAGTCAAGCAGAGAAAGACAATTATCATATGGTTTCACTCATTTATGGAACATAAGAAATAGCAAAATAGGTATTTCTGAACTGCAGATACCTTTTGGGTTTTCTTTATTAGGATATAAATGCCAATGGAAAGCCAACTAAATGCTTCAAAGGGGTGTGGTGGAGCAGAAGAACAAACATTTTGGAACAAAATGGAAGGAGGCGTTCCATCTCCATCAAGGTCATTTACTAGCTGCGTGAGCCCGTCAGGTCACTGAAATTCTCCAAGACTTCGCTTCCCTAGCAGGGATTGGGGGAAATCGTCAATATCCGACTCCTTGTCCTACAGTGAAAACTGTTTCAGAGAGTGCATGGGAAAGCACTTTTTATCCTATAGAATGCTGTTAAAAATTGGATTGCCATTTTATTTTGATATTTCCTTTGGAACTGATGAAGAGAATACAAATTTGTGTCTGTAGAGTTTTTCCCTTCCTTTCTCCACATATCATGCTTCGACATACACACTTCTGTCTAATGATGTGTGTTTAATTGGTGCATATGGACTAGAAGAATGGAAAGATTTTTTCAGCTGATGCCCTCACTTCATGCTGTGAACATGAAAATACTTAAATACACCCCCAAAAAAGTGTATGGTTATGGCTTTGGCATTTATACGCCATCTGCTGCTCTTCACTCGGATCCTTGCATCGGCCTCCCTTGCCAACTTGCCATCACAAATATTATGATTACTCACCCACAGGTGCAACCATACAGCATGACTCTCATTAAAACCGGCATTGTATATAAAAGGGAAATAACATTAAACGTGATTCTCGTAACATTGAAATGCACGTGTATGGATCCTATTGTCTTCCTTGATAATTCCAGCTTCTGCGATAAATGTTCTCAACTTCTATGCTGCCCTACTTTTTGGAATGAAGAATAACACTCCATGCATTCTCTTGAGAATTACTTATCACAAGATTAAATCTGCACGGAGAGATTTAAATTCATCTGAAATTTTTTCTCTTCTTTGATTTGTTTGTTAAATCATGTGTTTGTTAAATCATCATTTGCGATTTCTAATTTGTAGTACTAATTGCACCTACTTTGAATTCTGTATGAAATCATCTTCATAAAACATTGTGCAATTTACTGTATCATATTTATATGAGCTTTCCATTGCCTTTCCTCTTCTGTTTCATATATTTTTAAAATGGTGAAACAAATTATAAAAAGAATACTTAATCCTATTTGATAACTCAACATTTATTAGACTTCATTATTAAAATAAATTATTAAAAATATTGAGCTATTTAGTGAATGTTCTTGATACCAATTATTTAGCTCACATTAACAAAAAAAAAATATATATTTCTTTCTAACGATTTACATAGTCCTTGCTATGAGCCTGGCACTTTTTCATGTATGATACAGTATGTCAAAGGAACCCTATGATACAGGGACTATTATTATTTACATTTCATAAATGAAGAAATAGAGACCCAGAAAGAGGAGCTAAGTTGTTCAATGTCGCATTACTAGTATTTTGCAGAATCAGGATACAAATGTACACAGTTTGTCTCTATACTTCATGCTTTTTAAAAACAGGTCTGTGGTTCTCAAACCATAAGAATCATCTCAAGAGCTTTTTAAAACATGGAACATGGTTTTCTGAGTCCCATGCTCAGAAATTCAGAGATTCAAGATGGGACTCAAAAATGTGTGTTTCCAACAAGTTCACAGATGACACTGGTGATCCTGACCCCAGGTACCGCACTCTGAGACCACTGAACCACCCAACACAGACTCTCGTAGGAGGATAACCCAAGATACCAAGACATGAACTCACAAACACTAAAACTAGATTTTGTTTTAGAAGAGATAAAAGTTCATCAACCAACATATCATATGTAATACTTATACTCAGCCTTATGTGAAAGCACCTTTCAGTAGAGATTTAGAGTCAAATGGCTTTGCATTTCAGTTCTTTCTTTGACAGTCATGATACTAGGACAGTGAACAAATTGTATACCTTCACTAAACTCCAATTTCCCCAATTGAAAAATGGACATAATACTGGCCTTACGGAGTTTCAGTGTGGATTAACTGAGGAAATATGTGTACGGCATCTACCATAAGAACTCGGCAGTTGCTAAGTTAGAAGTTATTTTCCTTCTCAGGTTATTCTAACTCAATAAAAAATCAGAAATTATTTAAAATCATCAGTAATACACTATGAAGAACAGGGAGAAACAACATCAAGAAGAGGGATCAAGACATTAGAGGATCGGAGGTTATATATTGACACACCTCTTGTTTGGTTCAATTGGAAATTCAATTGATTTTGTAACAAAAGTAAAAAATTCCCTGCCCACCTTCCTTAGTAAGCGCTTGGGCGAAGTGATTAAGGACCATTATATTCTCCTGAAGTGGTTGTCTCCCAGTAGGAACTCAGTGAGCACTTTAAACTATGGGACATGCTTATAAGGAAAAGTATACTCATTGTTAAACATGTCGTGTCATGTCTCAACTCACTGAAGTAATCAATACATTGTTACATGACGTTCTCTCACCGCATGTCAATTTCAATATTATTTCCCTCTTCTTCGGGTCCCCGTCTCTATACTGTATTCTCTTTGCTACACGTTCGGGGCCGTGGTGTAAGCTTCTCCTTCCTGACCTCTAATGTTGGGCCAGAATAGTGTGAGGTAAAAACTGTGCAGTCAGTGATTCGGCTGCTGTCCAAACACAACCTGGGCGACATCGTCTACTTCCAGAGTACTTTTGATAATCGTCAAGAACACTGTCATGTGAAACCTGGTTTGAAGCATTTGATTTTCTTCGGATTCCATGCTGTATACATCTTGGCCAATGACTGATCGCTAGGAGAATGAAATGAACATCCAAGATCTTGTGAAATGGAAATGATAATATTTGCATGGAAGAGTCACTTCCAAAACAGAGGTTAAACTCATCCATGGTATTAGAGGGCGGGATGGTCATCATCTTTGGGATGGGGCACTAGAGGGATATGGTAATATTCTCTTCATATCTTACTTTTACTGGCATCCTGGTTATATGCTATGTTCACTTACAATCCATAGAGATTATAGTTTATGATTTGTGCCATTTTCTGTGTATATGCTAACTTTCAATACAATTTTACTTTAAAAAATAAAGCACATTCCTAAGCCCAGGGTATTTTCCCATGCTTCAACATTCCCTGTTTATAGAACAGGCTAGGAAAAAGGCTGAGTCACAAAAAATATTTATTCACTCCTAAAAATTTTATTTTTGGTCTGCCATTCAAAGAGGCATCAAAAAGACAACTTTTCTTGAACAAAGTATTTTTTATTTCATGGTCTGTGTAAATACACAATTCAAAAGATTGTAAACTGATTCTTGTTTTATGGTAGCTCTTGGTTTCCATTTCTTTATAGAAGTCAAAAATCATCTCTATATAAAAATCAGTGACCTAAATTCAGAGGCATGATCCAGGACAAGCCCATCTAGTGCTGGAAAGATAAAAACCACCATCTTCTAGATTTATTTATCTTGTTACTATGCTCCAACAGCATCATTTCAGTTTCTAAAGACTTTAGAATAATTTGTTTTCTCTAAACCAATTTGTATCATGTCAAAGTGAAATTGCAGTTTTACAACCACCTGGGGGAACGAGCGATCCCTTTCCATAAATAAAAAAGTGATCTGCATAAATATGTACTAAGATATCCCTATAGACTTTAGGAATTTTGTATATGAAGAGAAGAGGTGTGAATGGAAACAATTAAAAAATTACATGAGGCAAGTTACAACCTTCACTACACTTGCCATATTCTAATTGTCTAATAAATTAATATCAATGCTGAGAGCAGATTTGTACAAATATTCATTCGGGATTAGAGTCAGCTTATTCAGATTAACACATATCTTCCCACTGAGCTGGATGTTGCAAAGTACAACTGTAGGAAAAGAGTCCTTCAGCAAATATAAAAAACATGGTATTCGGAAGATCCGATATATTGAATTTGAAAATTCAGAGTTATCTTGCATTAAATTGCTCATCAAAGGGTGTTTTTACATTAATCAGCCCTAAACGTGTTTCCTCCTTCTCTGTACTGCATTCATATTAAGCAGACAGATAGGTTATAGATAAAGCAGGGATGAACGCCTTCCCATTGACAAGCTGTCAGAGGATATGGAAAACTCGGTCTCAGATGAGAGGGAACAAAAAAAATATTTTTTGAAATAAATGTCTTCATTAATTCCTTTCCAAAAATGGATGGTGTTTTGAGTATTCAGGCGAACACTTAAAGCCTGAATCAAATGAAAAGCTACACTTGCAGCATCTTTAGCCTGTGAAATGTTCTGCGGTATTTCCGCCTCCTCTATCCGTCCGTGCTGTCAGCAAGGGCGTGATGACTACACTGAATCAGGAACCTGAACTTGGGTGTAATTATACAATCACCTTGAGCAAATGTAGCCTCAATTAGCAATCACTGGCATTGCATCGCAGGAGGAGAGCTTTGATTGTGAGTTTTAAATACTTCAGCAACTGGCCTCTCCCTCCTGTTCACCTCCCAGTCTCTTGAAGCTCATCACTGTCCCGGATCTTTCAGGAACATTCTATCCATTATGTCACACACCACATTTTTTTATCCCTGTGTGCTACTCCTACTTGTTCTACTAAAATACTTTTTTCCCCCTTCTCCAAAACACTGGCTATCTTCTTTCCTCTGGGAAATCTCTCCAGTTAGCCTTTCTCCTGGCACACACAAGTAGAAAAGGAGATGGCTCTCTTTATGTGACTTTAAGCATCAGAAATTTTGTAGAAATTTTACCATTTGATGCCTGATGCCTTAATTCCAACACTTTAAAAATAGCTTTATCACTTTTGACCATTTGGACTTACTAGCACTAATCATTTATTAAACTATACGGACTGTTATTATGTTCAGCTATACAAAGAAAATAGAACATGCCTTCATGTTCATCACAGCCTGAAGTGGGAACCAGACACATGAACCAGTAATTGAAACGAAAATATTTTAAAACTATAAGAATCAATAGGAAGGGGTGCCTGAGTGGTTCATCGGTTGAGTGTTTGACTCTTGATTTGGGCTCAGGTCATGATCTCAGGGTCCTGGGATCGAGCCTCCAGTTGGACTTAATGCTCAGCGCAGTCTGCTTGTCCCTCGCCCCTCCCCTGCTCCTCCCCCCACTTACACTCTTTCGCTCTCAAATAAATAAATGAAATCTTTTTTAGAAAAAGAATCAAAAGGGAACCAATGAGAGAGCAGTGCATTCTTTAAGAGAATTGGGGAATATATCAGGATTTCACAAAAGAAAAAATACTTCAACTGGCTATTAGATGTTAAATCAGAATTCACAAGGAAATAAGGCAGGAGAAGGCTTTTCTAGGCAAAAAAGCAGAAGCACTCAGTTGTGGGGTTGGGGCAAGCACCCTTGGTTTAGAGGACTGCAGCGGCTCAGAATCACTGGAGATTCAGGGGAGCACGAGGAAAGACAGCATGAGTTGGAACCTGATCCCAGTGATCCTGAATGCCACTGTGTGTGGTTTCACACGATCTGGTGAGCAGTGAGCTACACAGGAGGGTATGACAAGAGAATGAGGGATGGGGGAGAAATATCAGTGGGAGGGAGGAAAAGAGAGATGTCGCCATCTCGTGCTTTCAGCCTTCTAAGCTCTGCCATGGAGACGCACCCCTCGTGGGCAGGCTCAGCAGAAGTTGGGGCCAACGATCCTTCAGTTAGGAAAACGATGAGTTCTTTCACCAGAGATCTGGTACTAGGGCTTTTGTGTTCATGTTCCGTATGATTAAGCCTTTACCATGACCCAAGTTATGATAAATAACTCTTCATCTCTATCTACCATGTTTTGTGCTTTGTCTCATTAAATTTTCCATAATGGAACCTTTCTCTGTGCCTACAAATCTTCTCAGAGACCAGAGTAAAGTAAACAGCTTGGCTGATGCCCTGCATTAAGTCATGCATCTAACAACCAGTATTTATGGTGCATCTACTGTATGTCAGATCCCATTTTAGGTTCTGCCAGTAGAGCAGTGGACAAAATAAGCAGACATCCCTGGAGTTGCTACTGTACTGGGGAGCACAGGCAATAAACAAAATAATCAAGCAAAACATGCAAGTGAGATTGGGTTATGTGCTGTGAGATAAACAAATCAGGGAAGGTAGATAGGATGCGTGTTTGTGGGAGTGCAATTGAAGATAGGTGGCAAGGGGGCGCCTGGCTGGCTCAGTCAGTACCTCATGTGACTCTCGATCTCTAAAGTTTGAGCCCCACAGTTGGCACCGAGATTACTTTAAAAAAAAAAAAGAAAGGAAGGGAAGGGAAGAAGGAAAGGAAAGGAAAGGAAAGGAAAGGAAAGGAAAGGAAAGGAAAGGGTGGCAAGGTAGATTTTACTGAGAAGATGGCATTGGAATAAAGACCTGAAGAAGAGAGAAATTGATGGGGATCTGTAGGCAATGGCATTCCAGGTGGTGGGATGAGCATAGTGCCAAGTCTCTAGGGGGCACAGCTAGAAAGGTATGGACAAGAAGGGCTGCGGAGGGGAAAGCAATCAGAATGGAGAGAAACAAATGCAAGTCCATCTTTCTAGCTTCTCTCTTGACTATCCCTTCAGAGATTTAGTAGTTGTACTTGCTGGGCCATAACCATGTCTACAGGCATGGGTGAGCTCAGAGAATGTAACATTTCGGAAGCATTCCAATTTCCAAATTCAGAAAACTCTTAGCCATCAATCCAAAAGGAACGGAGTGAGGAATATGGGTAATTAGAATCCATAGGTAAATTTTAAGTCTCCTTTTGCTCTTTTGAACCAATAATATCAAAATTTTTCTTGTTAAATTTTAATACACATAAGAAATATTTAAGTAGTCATTAACGACGCAAGTTGATTTATGATGGACAGGGAAGAGGAAGGTCTACGAGAAGGAAAGTGAGAAAAAGAAAAGAAACTGGAGGTGAACAATGAGGTTTATTTTTTTGAGTTTTTTTTTCCTTAGTAGTATTCCACCTTTCACATTTGAATTTTGAATAGAATCCTGTTCATGAACATGCTTTTTGTGTTTCCTTGGTTTATCAAATATCTCAGAAATTCTTTAGAATAGCAAACAGATGTGATTTTCTCTGGCCTTTTCTAATGCATTGGACTTTGAATTCTTCATTTAAGGTTGTAGACTTTAAAAAGTATTTGACCGAATGATTTAATGATTGAAACAGCTACTGGGCATTAGGAAGCTCATATTTATTCTAGAGTGCAGTCAACTCAAGAATTTCTGAGACTGATCTGATTATCAATTATACTTCGATAGATCACCTAAGTTCTTACTGTATTTTTCAACTTTCCATTTATCGTAGCAAATTTGTTAAAGTGTAACAGAGAGGGATGATACGTTCAATGCCACTGGTCTTTCCCTTTATATATATCACTTATATTTAGGTAATGAAATTTGGGATTCATTGGCATTATTATATAGGCATAATATAATGTGGTATCGGCACCCCTTCATAGAAAGAAATCTAATAAAAATGTAGTAAATGTCAAGTTATTTTTATGTGCATGTAAGCTTTTCAAAGAAAAGTAAGAAAAACATCAGACCTTGTTTTATACCTTGACAGGGAAATATATTTTTGAAATGCAAGACCAAATCCTTAATAGTAAAAATTTGCAATTAAAAAAAAATCTAACCTTTTACAAATGATATTTTCTTAAATTATACCTAACACTGCCAAATGTCACCTAAAATTATTTTCTTATGTAATGGAAGGAAAAAAAAACAATAATACATAGTTCATTCAACTTCAGTAAGTTCAATTTATAACCCTTTTATGTTACATCCATATCCAGAAAACTCCCATGGAAAGGTAAAATATTTTAGCAGACACCTAATATGAGAATTGCCTCTTCTGTCACCATGGGCTCTGGTCACCGTTGAAATGCCTTTATTTGTCACTGAGTTCTAGCATGACTGTGTAGATGTGACTAAAATATGTAATGCATTCTTTTCCAAGCAATTAATTCCTTTTTCAGTTAGTGTAGGCATAGTCTATTAGGCAATTAACTGTGGTTAGCTCAATTATAGAAAATATAATTCATCTGGTTTAGAAACTTAACTGACAAGGCGAGTGAACTTTGGCTAACCTCAGTGGTATAAAAATGGAAAGTAACAAGACCAAAAGACCCCATCATACTAGAAGAGGAATCCACATGGTAACAACCTTAAGGATACACAAATGGGTTGTGAAGTGTTTTGCATTTTAGTATGGTTTGGTTTGCAAAAATTATTTTTAAAAATAGACCAAGAAGTATAAGGAAGTTCTTCTTTGGAGGAAACAATAAGTTCCACACACTTACTTTAATTATTTATTTTAAAAAATTATTGGGTGTTTACCAAAACCTCTACCCAATGGTCACTGTGCCATTGCAAATTCTAGAGCACTGTCTATTTCTTTAATGCTTGATGAAAACATTTCACTCTTCATTTTTATTTAGAGAATTCACCCTCCCACCATATTGAAGGGGAAAGCAAAATTTAATCTCTAAAATGTATCATTAAATTTGTGACTTAAGATTAATATTGTAAAACTCTTTGCATAAGGAACATTAAATGTCTATCACATGACTCTTGAGAAAGGCAGAAAAATTAAGTTATTCTGAGGTTTTTTTTTTCAATTTTTGAGGCATAATTTTGCTTGTTATATTAGTTCAATAAAAATTAACTTAAAAGTCTCTTTATAGCATTCAAAGTAAATTCAGAGGGAAGAAAAGCCTCATAAAAAATAACAAATATCTCAGTAGCACCTAACAGTTTATAAAACGATCTTCACAATTAGTGTCTTATAATTTTTATACTACTCAACTCTCAAAGAATTTCCATGATGGTCAAAACTAATACCAAACAGAGTTGCAGGTAGAGTTTATGTCTCCAGTACTCTTTTTCTTAGATCACATTTCAGACAATTCTCACTATCTAAGATAGTTTTGGTAAGTGTGTGAAGTAAGAATCAGAAATAATGCACCAGATCTAGGAAAGGATGGGAGGGGTATTGGTGGGAAGTGGGGTGTGGGTGTTTGAGAAGACAGTAATCTGAGTATGAGATGCTTCTGTATTTCAAAGCTAAATTGTGAATTCCTCTTTGAGGCTAAATGTTGTGTATTCTTTGCATCCCCATCTCCAGTATTCCTCACAGTGCTTGACCATATTACATGGTCAGAATGCTAGGCAAAAATGGACAACTTGGTGAATTTAAATGTAGGGCTAGCATATTAATTAAATACCAAATGTGAGACCTGAAACCATAAAACTCCTAAAAGAAACACAGGCAGTAATCTCTTAGGCATTGCCCTTGGCTACATATTTATGGGTATGTCTCCTCAGGCAAGGGAAACAAAAGCAAAAATAAATAATTGGTCCATTTTTATTAAAATAATACACCAAAATAAAGCTTTTGCACAGCAAAGGAAACCATTGGCAAAACAAAAAAGCAATGCAGTGAATGGGAGAAGGTATTTGCAAATGATATATCCGATAAGGGGTTAATATCCAAAATGTATAAAGAACTCATACAAGCCAACACCAAAAAAACAATCTGATTAAAAAATGGGCAAAGACCAAAATAGACATTTTTTTCCAAAGAAGACATACAGATGCCCAACAGACACAGGAAAAGATGCTCAACATCACTACTATTAGGGAAATGCGAATCAAACCACAGTGAGGTATCACCTCACACTGGGCAGAATGCCTAATATCGAAAAGACAAGAAGTTAAGTGCAGTCAAGGATGTGGAAAGAAGGGAACCCTCATGACTGTTGGTGTTAATGTAAATAGGGTAGCGTCTATAAAAAATATGGCAGTTCCTCAAAAAATTAAAAATAGAGATACGATATGATCTGGTAATTCTACTACTGGGTATTTACCCAAGGAAAACAAAAACATTAATTTAAAAGGATATATACACACTTCTATGTTTATTGCAGCATTATTTACAATAGCCAAGATATGGGAGCAATCCAAGTGTCTAATAATAGATGAACGGATAAAGAAAATGTGGAATATATACACAACAGAATATTACTCATCCCTAAAAAAGAATGAGATCTTGCCATTTTCAACAACATGGATGGACCTAGAGGGTATTACGCTAAGTGAAATAAATCAGAGAAGGGCAAATACCATATGATTTCACTTATATGTGGAATCTAAAAAAAGAAAACAAACCAAAAACCAGAAATTTAAATACAGAGAAAAAACTGGTGGTTGCCAAATGGGAGGTGGGTGGAGGGATGGAAAACAGATAAAGGGAACTAAATGTGTGTGTGTGTGTGTGTGTTATCAAATATATTTGAATAGTTGTGAAATATTCATATGTATAACATTTATTAGAATTGTATAACACATTTTTCAAACTTGAATTTCCTTGTATTATTTCTTTAAAATATTTACTATAAGTTAGACATTCCATGCTCCCTCCCTATGTTATTTTCCCTTTCTACTTCTTGTGACAATATACTATATATAGTCAACTCCCTAAGCTGGCTTGTCCATTAGCCAGTGAGTTTTGACTGTATAGATTTTCTATGTCCAGTGGAATGATAATTGATTCAAGATCAGCCCCTTCTCCCTCTTAACTTCTGTTTCTTGCCTCTGAGAAAACTATAAGACAAATACAAAATAACTTGCCAGGGTCTTAAAAAGGTATGAATTTAGGACTCTGTACATTCAGGTTACAAATTGTGCAACAGAGAAATCAAGAGCAGTTTAGTCGAAAGAGTTCAAAAATACATCAGTGAAAAGAGTCAGCGGTAGTGTCAAGATATCTAAACAGAAAATCAAACTAGAGGGACGCCTGGGAGGCTCAGTTGGTTAAGTGTCCAACTCTTGATTTCAGCTCAGGCCATCATCTCAGGGTAGTGAGAGTGAACCCCAAGTCAGGCTCTGCACACTCAGTGGGAAGTCTGCTTGAGATTTTTTTCTTTCCCTCTCCCTCTGCCTCTCCCTCCCACTCACAATTCATGGATGTGCTCTCAATAAATAAATAAATAAATAAATAAATAAAATGATTTTTTAAAAAGAATCAAAATAGATAACCATAATGTGGAAAGAGAAATGTGCCATGGAAATTTAAGGTTATTTAAGACTTCTATCCAGTTATTACCTTGAACTTCAATTTCCTCATTGACATATAAAGCAATGAATTAAGAGTATATAAAATCTAAATTCCTTCTAAATATAAAGTTTTATAATATATTGATATTTGTAATATATGCAGTATCTTTGATTTTGGAAGTTAAAATTATAAACAATAAATATATAACACTATATTTTCTCTTACTTTTATTATGAATCAATGAATATAAAAATGATATCTAAAGAGACTATAGCCTTCAAAACAGCAAATGATAATTTCCTCTTCCTATAAATTGACATATTCCAATGAAAACTTCCTCTTTGTTAAAAGCTTAAATTTCTCTGATAATAAAATACAATTAGTGTCATGTGGAGGAAATAACATCCTTAATAGTTACCTGACCTTTGCGTCTAAGGATTTTTATGCCTTCAAATATACCCTGTGATATTTTGCATTTCTTTGTTTATGTACAAAGTTAATCACAAAGAGAATAAAATGGTTTGTGCTTTAAGAAAAGCGAAGGACAGAAAGGAACTCATATTTATCAGCTACTGTCCATGTGCCTAGCACCGTATCAAAGCTAACACGTTAATTCAGCTAGGTATCAAAGCAACAGACTACAATTGGTAATGGCTCTTTTAAAATAATAACTGCGACTGTGACACAGTCAGACCTCAGTGTGGGTCGAGCAAGTTACATGTTTATATAATTCATTACACTTCATAATTTTCAGTGTGAGCAGGAACAGCCCTTTTTGGGTTATCTATTGCTACATAACTAAATACCCCTGAAACTTAGTGATTTAAAACAAACAATAGTTTTATTGTATCTCAGGGGGTTTTGTGGGTTCAAAACTAGGTAGGATCTTGGCTTGGTGGTTCCCGCTCAAAGTCTTTTATGTGATGCATTTCAATGGTGGCTGGAATCAGGTAGGGAAGGCAGAAAGGAGCAGGAGAGGGCTGATGGGAAACCTCTATATCATTATCTAATCTCAGGGCCTGTCCACCTGGGCTAGTTCATGCTTCTTCACAGCATGGTAGCCTCAAGATAGTCAGAGAGCTTATGTGGTGAGTACAGTCCTCCAAGAGCAAGTATTCTAGTGACCACAGCAGACACTTCATCACCTTTCATGACCTAAACTCAGAGGCAACTGTTTGCAAGAGAGCCACTAACTTGCCCATACTGTAGATGATGGCAGTTAAGCTCTACCTCTTGATGGGACAATGTCAAAGTTCCAAGAGAGCACGTGGTACAGAAGACATAATGGCAGCGACCTTTGGCTAAAACAAGCCACCGCAATCTTGATATTCATTCTTTCCAATCCTCCCCACATACTCATTCCTAGAAATAGAACTTGCATGGCGTTGGCAATTATTAAATAGAACTTGAAATACAAATACCTTTCAATAAACAAAACACAGTCTCAGTGCAGTCATCTATCTCATTCACTGTAATCTTGCACTGATGAGTATTTCTTTGTACTGTAATTTTTTTTCTGTCCTCTCCTCCCCTCTTTACTCCTCTCCCATCTCTCCTGCGCACACACTCTCTCTCTCCTGTATGCATGCACACACAGAGCTCCTTGAGGAGGGATTATGCTTTATTTGTCTAATACCCAATTGGTAAAGTCAATTTCTACATGAATGTGTGAATCAATGAATGAAGTAACCCATGCCTAGAAATAAGAAATTTTTAAAAGTAGGTATTAATTCTCTATTTCTTTAACCAACTCTCACAATCTCAGAAGCTTTAAACAAGATATATGAGTCACAATTTCAGGTACACATTGGCTGGATCCTTAATTCATACCTCAATTCACAGGCCAAAATCCAGTCATTGACCGAGGCTGGGATAATGATGGATCCACCCCATTCTTGGCACAATCCATTCCTTTCAACTTTGGAATGCACAGTGGCTTGTCTCTTCGGGGCCAGCAGAAGAGACAGTCCCTGTTGTTTCCTATCTGTTATACTTTAATGGCCTGTAACTTCTTTTAAAGTTATACCTGATTAGATTAGATCAGATTCACCCAGGAAAAACTCCCTCTTATTCAAATTACAGTCAACTGATTAGGGAGTTTAATTACTTCTGCAGAATTTCTTGACCTTAGAATATAACATCAATATAGTCCATCACTTTTGCCATATTCTTCTTGTTAGAAGCAAATTACAAGTCCCACCTACACTTAGGAGGAGGGTATGAAGATAAGGTCTGGGTCACTGGTGTCATCTCTGAATTCTTCCCACTGCAAGTCACAACATTTGAAACTAAATAAAATGTCTTCTCCTAAACTTCAAAATAAGCTTAGGATAATGAGTTGAGTCACTGTCTTTCACATGGGAATGGTAACATCGCCTCTCTTATGCTCCCACATCTTACCAACCACATACCTGTCTAAAAGAATTGGTTGTACCCACTTGATGTTTTTCTAATATTCATTATTGAAAAAACTAACATAGAGAGTTGCATTGTTTCTGAATACATTCGTAAATAACTTTAAGAATAAAACTAAAATGTGTAGAACTGTTTCCCTTTCTCAGGAAATGCCGGAAAACAAGAAGGATACAGAATGATATCCCGGGAAATAAAGATTTCTGTGAAAGGAGAAGGCAATGAATAAAAATTAGCTTGAATGTCACTCATTATGTCAGAACAAGCATATTCTAAGAAGAAAATTCTGATTGATTTCCACATAATCACTCTGATTGTATACAATCAGCTTCAGCCACACACGTGCTAGCTCTTCCACTTTGCCTGTTGGCTGTGCCTACAAACAACCAAGAAAACATAAATCAGGGAGAGGAAATGACTAAAGTATGGATTTAAATGTTTCTATTTTTAACCAGACCTTAGGCTCCACATCTCTGTGGACCATTTCACAGATACCTGAAATAGGATGGGCCAGCCATCCCCACTGCCTGTTAACCTCTTCCACCCCTCACAGAAATCAGTTTGTCTGTACTTCATGATCAGAGAAAGAATCTGTCCCATTTATTCTTGACTCTTTTGTTAGAAAGACAGAAATAAAAATTTGTATTTTTTGCAGTTTACATAGATGAGTTTTGAGATGAAGCATTCTCTCAATAAAGTTTTCTACGAATATATATGAAATTTACATTGGTCAGGTAAGTACACTTGGTACAAAAAAGAGCAGAGCTGTTAGTCAAAAATAAATATTCACAAATTCACAGACAATTAAGCTTGGCCAGGTAAGAAGGAAAAAAAAAATATATGTGTGTGTATTTATATATATTTTTATATTTCATCCACTCATTATTCATCTGATATTAANTATTCACAAATTCACAGACAATTAAGCTTGGCCAGGTAAGAAGGAAAAAAAAATATATGTGTGTGTATTTATATATATTTTTATATTTCATCCACTCATTATTCATCTGATATTAACATTTACCGAGCATCTTTATGTGCTAAACATAGTATGCATAGAATATTTAATATAAATTTTAAAGGTTGATATGTATACTTCAATCATAATTTTAAAATAGAACTCCTCTTTGTCATGAAGTGACAAATTTATATCCGGTAAAGGCTGCATAACTGATAATAAGAAACCTGAGCTAATGTGAAAGTATTGGGTGATACTGTACGCGGTAGGTTTCACTAACATCTTTGTTAACAACAGTTCAAATATCTCAGGAATTTTGCCCGGAATGCCAGAAGTCATAAACAGCACATTATACTAAAAGACAGGTGCTTTGACCATTGTGAATAAGTACTTGATAAATATCCTGAAATTCATAGACGTTTACAATTTGAAAGTAACTTTAGTGCTTCTTTCGCTCAACTTTTATACTGTGGACATTTTAGAGATCTGAAAGTATTTTATGGAAGTAAAATAACTTGTTACTATACAGCAATCATTTCCCCACTAGAAGAATCATTCAAATATTTTATTTGTGGCAAACATCTGCTTTTGCGCACTTTACACAATGGTGGTTTCTGAATAAGAACCTAAGGTGATTCATCTTAGACCTAATATGTGTATCTCACAGTGTGTAGTATTTGCAGACACCTTAAAGATATTTTGTCCAGTAGGTACTTCTATAATATCAGCCTGGAAACAACTTGCCACTTTTAAAACTCCTTTCCTACCACTGTCAAGAACAGAACAAAGGTTAATTGTTCCCAGTTACTCATTCCCTTTAAAAACAAACTGGGGCTTTCATATTTTTGAAATAAAGAAAAATAAGAAATACTTTTTTTTAAAACAAATTCAAACCACATTGACTGAGTATTGCAAACACAATGACCTTGTAGCTTGCTGTTGATACTAACGAACAGGTTTTATTTTTCTATGCGCTAACTCTGTTGTAAGACCACTATTAATCGCAGATCACTGTCCATAGAAAATATAATAGAATTCACATAATTCATTTGCTCATTTCTTTATTTCTTCATTTATTCACTCAATTTATTGGGTAAAGAAAAAAAAATTGCCCAAATCAGTGATTCCCAACAGGAAAGTTGGCTGTTGGAAGGTATGTATTTGTGGAATAACAGAATAGCTTATGAAATGATCTGGAGAGTCTTGATTTTGTTGTTGTTGTTGTTGTTTTTAAGTTCTATTTATTTATTTTAGAGAGAAATCATGTAAGCACGAGGAGGGGCAGAGAGAGAGAGAGAATCTCAAGCAGACTCCCACTGAACACGGAGCCAAACTCGGGGCTCAATCTCCTGACTGACCCTGAGATCATGATCTGAGCCAAAATCAAGAGTTGGGTGCCCAACTGACTGAGCCATGCAGGTGCCTGGGAGGAGACTTTTGAAAACATTCATGCTAACCACCCCAACTCGGTCCCCATTACAACAGAATGCAGAGGAAATTACTTCTGGGCTACATTTTAGGTAATAAGCATGTTACAACCAGGTAAGGTTTGTGTATTTTGTAAAGAGCAGAGATCACTCCAAAAGTAAGGAAGAGCATGAGTTAGTGGAAGTGACAGTATCCTGAGACAGAGAATGCAGGAGAGGAGTAAGCAGAATGAAAGGAAATGTAGTAGTTCAATTTTGAAAGGTTGAACTTAAAACACCAGTGGGATGGCATGTCAATAGAGATGTTGCAAGGAGCAGAGGATCCTGTTTGAAAGGAGGACAGGGCTCACTGGAAAGAGACATATGGCAATTTTCCTTATGTAAATAATAGTTTAGAACATTGGAGCTAATGACATCTCTGAAGGAGAGAGAAGAATGGAGGACCAGGATGAAATTTTAGGAAAATCTAATATTTACAAGATATTTACAGAATGAATAACCAAAAATATTTTTTTTAAGGTTGGGAGAAACAGAAATACGAGGAGAATAGGGAGTTTAAAAGAGCAGAAAGGAGCAGACAGTTGAAGAGGGTGGTCAGATCCACAGGAATATGCCAGTAAAATAAGCAGCAAAAATCATCAATGGATATAATGAGAAAGTACACTAATAACATATTCCAGTGCATTTTTAAAAGATTTTACTTATTTATTTGAGAGAGAGAGAGAGCACGCACACAAGTGGGGGAGAGGGGCAGAGAGAGAGGGAGAAGCAGACTCCCCACTGAGCAGGGAGCCCAATGTGGGGCTCATCCCAGGACCCCGAGATCATGACCTGAGCTGAAGGCAGTCACTTAACAGACTGAGCTACCCAGGTGCCCCTATTCTAGTGAATTTTTAATGAAGTAATTGGTGTATACACAAACACACACACACACACACACACACGCACATAAAATACCAGTGGGATGTATCTCATATATATATGAGATATGTGTTTCAGAAAGAAACAATAGGGCAGGTTGTGAAGGGAAATGAAGCTTCCAGGAGGCACTGAGGGAATTTATTTGTAGCAGGATCAAGCCATATGCTAGAGGTGATGGCAACTGTCCACCGTGTCTCATCTGTCACATGGGTTCTGTCCTTTGGATGCTGTTACTAGATGTGATGCTTTACATTGCTGCACTCACCTTCCCACCAGCTTGAAGGAGCAGTCAACACTGATAAGGAAGAATGAAATGGCAGGCTTCTGTAGGTATTACTAACTGGAGAATCAACCAACTCTAAGGTTAGCCTTACCTACAACTACCAGGTATGTGAAAATTAGTTCTTAGATCTTAAAGTAGTTTCGTTCTGCGGCACCTTGGCGGGTCATCTTGTTAAGCGTCCAAGTCTTCATTTTGGCTCGGGTCATGATCTCAAGGTTTTCAGAAAGAGCCCTGCATGGGGTTCTACACTGGGCATGGAGTCTGCTTAAGATTTCCTCTCCCTGGGGCGCCTGGGTGGCACAGCGGTTAGGCGTCTGCCTTCGGCTCGGGGCATGATCCCAGCATTCTGGGATGGAGCCCCACATCAGGCTCCTCCGCTATGAGCCTGCTTCTTCCTCTCCCACTCCCCCTGCTTGTGTTCCCCTCTCTCCCTGGCTGTCTCTATCTCTGTTGAATAAATAAATAAAATCTTTAAAAAAAAAAAAAAAAGATTCTCTCTCCCTCTCCTTCAGGCCCCTTCCCACACTCATGCACATGTGCTCACTCGCTCTCAAAAAATAAATTAATTCATTAATTAATTAAAATAAAATAAAATAGTTTGGTTCTAAATTTTTGCTAGTGACAGCAAGGTACATGCTAACTGTCTTAAGGAAGAAGGAATGCTCATTTTTACTGATTTTTGATAGTCATAAATTTCAGGAATACTTAAAAATTAAAATCTCATCAGTAACTACCACAAAGTAAAACTAACAGCAAGATTTTTGAAAAGGAAATATAGCTAATGCTTTCCAGTTGTGATCTAAAAAGCATTTTCAGGAGAGGTGGATAGGAGGATGAAGGAAATAGGGGATGGGGAGTAAAGAGTACATTGATCGTGATGAAAAAAATAAATAAAATGATAAAAAACAAAAACAAAAACAAAACAAAACCCTGGGTTTCTCAGTTGGTTAAGCGACTGCCTTCAGTTCAGGTCATGATCCTGGAGTCCCAGGATGGAGTCCCGCACAGGGCTCCCTGCTTAGCAGGGAGTCTGCTTCTTCCTCTGACCCTGCCCCCTCTCATGCTCTCTCTCTCTCTCTCTCTCTCTCTCAAATAAATGAATAAAATCTTAAAAATTAAACTAAAATAAAAAGTGGTCTCTTGGTAGTGCTTGAGAAGACATCATCATACATTACTGCCATGAATATAATTTTATACAACCATTTTTTAAACACTTCAGTGACATGTTTCAAGATCCATGATAAATAATGGTAATACTAATAAAGACAATAACTGTACTTATTTTTCATTATTGATAAACTGAATTATATTAATTGATCTATTATTTCAATCAATATTCAAGGCAGATGCTATGATTCTTTTTTTTAAATATTTTATTTATTTATGTATTTGAGAGAGAGAGAGTACACATGAGCAGGGTGAAAGGCAGAGGAAAAGGGAGAGAGCAAGAAGCAGACTCCTGCTGAGCATGGAGCCTGACATGGGGCTCAATCCCAGGATCCTGAGATCATGACCTAAGCTGAAGGCAGACGCTTAACCAAACTGAGTCACCCAGGCACCCCACTATGATTCTTTTAACCTTATTGTGAAGGGATGCCTGGGTGGCTCAGTCAGTTTGGCATATGACTCTTGATTTCAGCTCAGGTCAGGATCTTAGGGTCCTGAAATAGAGCCCCACATCAGGCTCCATGCTCAGTGGGGAGTCTGCTCAAGACTCTCTCTCCCTCTCCCTCTCCCTCTGCCCTTCTCCCCACTCACACATACACACACTCTCTCTCTCTCAAATAAATAAATCTTTAAAAAAAAAACTTGTGTTGATATATTGGCTTAGAATAATAAAATAATAAACTGATGAATGCATAGTTAAGAGTAGAACAGTACTGTATTAAATTCCTTTAAAATTTTTAAATGTCTTTTCACTGAGAAATTCCACAATTGGCAATCTATCTTACAAAATAACCCTAAAAGCTCCTAAATTTTTATTGCAGCATAATTATGTCAGATAAATGTTTGAAATCAAAGCTAAATGTAAATAATGGAGGAACAGTCTCTCTAATTCTGTGTTGAATAGGATACAAAATCACATACACAGAATTATCAGCAGTCTCATCCTATCATCTCTCTATATACATATGTTCTATATACAGATCTTTCTTGATTACAATGCAGTTACATCCTAATAAACCCATTGTAAGTTGACAATATTGTAAACTGAAAGTGCATTTAATACACCTAACTTACCGAACATCGCTTAGCCTATGTGCTCAGAACACTTCCATTACCCTGCAGTTGGCAAAGTCATCTCTCACCGAGCCTATCTGATAACAAAGTGCTGACTATCTCATGTAATGTATCGAATACTGCGCTGAAAGTGACAGACAGAATGGCTGTATGGGGACAAAAGCGTGCTTGACCTTCCGTCACTCCTGACCGCGTGGACACCGGCTGGAAGCTGTGCTGCCCCTGGCCCGCATCACCAGAGAGGGTTGGACCGCCTATCACTAGCCCAGAAGAAGGTCCAGATTCAAACCCCGAAGCACAGTTTCTACAAAATGCATATCCCTTTTGCACCACAGTGAAGTTAAAAAATTCAAAGTGGGAGCATTTATTTATTTATTTATTTATTTTTTTAAAGATTTTATTTATTTATTTAACAGAGATAGAGACAGCCAGTGAGAGAGGGAACACAAGCAGGGGGAGCGGGAGAGGAAGAAGCAGGCTCATAGCAGAGGAGCCTGATGTGGGGCTCGATCCCACAACGCCGGGATCACGCCCTGAGCCGAAGGCAGACGCTTAACCGCTATGCCACCCAGGCGCCCCTAAAGTGGGAGCATTTAAATCAGGGACTGCCTGCATCTACCAGTCTATCCTTTTGCTATCCATTCATGCGCTCATCTGTCTGCCTATGTGGAAAACGCACAAGAAATAGAAGCAACGTGCTAAAGTATCAGCTGCCATTGTGTGACGGTGGCAGATGTGTGATTTTTTTTTCTTTCTTCTTCACATATGTCTGTGTTTTCAAAAACTGTATGGGCCATTTTATGAGTAAAAAATAATAATAAACTGACAAACTTTTGCCAATGATAAATGAGCTCTGGTTTCCCACTAAAATAATCATAAAGCTTCTTTACTACCAACTTAATGAGTGTGGAGGGAAAACACACAGGTCGTCCTTGTTCCTAAAAAACAATACAACCAACCCTGGAATACTTACACAAATATTAAAAATAAATACCAATGAACAACATCCACAAATTCCAGCAAAGCCTGACCCTCACTCAAGGAAGGCCTACACTCAAAAAAGACTAGGAATTAACACATTCTTCGCTTAAAATGTCAATTCTAAACTCATTCACACTTTTATTCCAGCCCACACATGACATAAAAGGTAATCCATGTAGCTCCAAAAGAATTTTCTTAATATTCTGAAAGGTTCCAAAATGGACTACTCTGTGACATATTTTCAAAATTTCCCTTTTCTACTCACATCCTCGCTCAGGTAAAAAATCTTATTATTGTACAAATGCAAAAATAATTTTTTACCCCATCTCATAGGTCACCTTGATGTCTTTTAGGGTTTGTGTGGAATTAGAATGAGCAAGCCTTGAAGACAAGAACGGAGCTGAGGCAGAAGCAGGGCTTTAATGAAAGCCAGTCCCATACCTCCTTCTGAAACATGAAGAATGTGGTTTTCGCCTTTTTCCCTTTTTCCCCACATACTGAGACTAGACTTTTGTGAGTAAAGGTCCTCTCTCATCCCCCACGGTACCTGCATGTGGCTAATTATTTCTTATTTTCATCAACACCAGCTTTTGGAAACCTGAAATTAACCTCCCACCACTGGGCAACATTCACAAAGTATGGCTAATGCCGATCTCCTTTCTCTTTTTTAATTCTATAGCACTCATTAAATATCAACACCATGGAAAGATACTTTTAGCTAATTTCCAGAGATGAGGAATCTAAAGATCAGAGAAATTAAGTGCCTTTTCCCATTCTGTACAAAATACTTCAATATTTTCATCTATTAATAACCCACTCAACATGATAATATATGTAAATTACATAGTGAAAATAAATTGACATGTGGTTGTGTAACCAAGATGACAAGTAGGACCTCCCTCCTGAAGACTTAAATAAACTTCACTCAAACTCTCAGTTTTATGTCCAGAGCCTCCCTGTGATTTCTAATTATGAGGATTTCCTCTCTTACGATTTCTTCTTCACTGGGTTCCTATTCAATATGTGCTAATCCCACAACAGGCTGTGTGAACTTAAATTCAGGACACCTTTGGGCTACCCCTTAAAAAGGCACTCATCCAAAAGGATTGTGAATCTTGTAAACTTTACTGAAGATTTATCAGAAGAAAAGGTGCCTTTCTACCCCATAGCTCACAACACAGAAGTGCTTTGAAACATTACCATTCTCCCAAAAGTAGCTTCCAAGTTGGCCCCTTGATAGTGGTGTCTGGTCAACGTCCAGCAACAGGGTCTCCGGTGGGGGGAAAGCCCTAATTTGTAGTATCTGCCACTTTCTGTCATATAAATATCCCATTGTGGCCATTTTTAAGCTATCAATGTGACATCCAGTGACTGAGAGTTAGAACTGAGGTTCTCTCAAGCTACTGTGTGTGGACCCCAGCACAGCACTGATCATTACGGAAGTTTTTTCTCACTGAGCCTCTCCGATGCAGGTCCCATCCTCTCTTACTTCACTTGGGTTATACTGAGCCATCACTACCAGCCACATCCCTTGGGAATTTGAAAGGCAATTTTTTTCTCTGAATACAGAGCATTGCAACTTTTCCACTCTTTAGGAAAGTTTTAAAACATGTCCATAAATCCTTTGATCCGTATCCTATGTATAGATGAGGTTTATATCCACTCACCGTAGAAGTGGACCAACCTTAGTAACTCTTAGAACCAAAAGAATGAAGCAAAAATAACTTTGTAACTTTCAAAGCTAGTTAAAAATAGGCCATAAGTTTCTGCCTTGAATTCCCCTGGCCATTTCTTCTAGGGCATGCCTACTACCCAAAGAAGTTCTACTACCCTGAGATTGTCATGTTACAAAGACATCCCCAACTGAGCTGCCTGCACACAGCCAAGATTAACCTCCAGCCAAGTGAACAAGCCATTCTGGATGCCCAGTCAAGTGAGACTTCACATGACTGCAACCACCCATTCCCATAAGACAGAGACTCCAGATCTGCCCAAGCCCTTCCCAACTTACCGGGCCACGAAGTGGTAAGGAAGATGTCTTCTGAAGTTGCTAAGTTTGGGCCTTCTTTCTAATTTATCCAAACCCAAAGTGATCAGAGTTACTGAGAGCAAGCTTTTCTTTTCAAATAAAATTGTTAAGTATTTTATTACTGATGATAATTTAGTATAATATAGATATGCAAAATACAACATTCCTTCCTGAGAAGACACAGAATAAAGAACAAGTTTAAAGTATGGCAGAGAAAATGTTGGCTTCAAAGAAGAGCATGTTCTAATTCTGAAACGGGTTTGACCTCACGGTGCAACCTTAAACAATAAAGCATTTGAACATTTAAATATGTTCATTATTTCTCACCCCAGATTCGTGGCCAATTAAGTCTCTCACCTTATCTAAACGTTTGCTGGAAGTGAGGAAGTGGATGAAGGGCTCAAAGAAACTCTACTGCTCTTGTTGAGGCAGAGGCATGGCAGCCAGTAAATGGGGATAACAAGAAAAAGTAGTATTTCTGGGGCCAGAGAAGCCATTACCACATGGGCAATGCCAACATTCTCTCCTAGTTCTAAAATTCACTTGCCCACTCTTCTTCAAAGGTTTTCTGGTACAAAGCTTCTTGAACTTGGTTTTCCTGTATTCTCTGCAGCTCTTTTAAAAGGTCAAGGTTGGCATTTTTTTTTTCTATTTTAATTCAAAGGGAGATTTCCTCTCATTCTAACTGTAGGATCAATCTTAGCCTATAAAACTCCCAGTCGAATGGAAACAGAAGTTTCTTGTGTTGTTTTTGGAGAACCAAGTTACACACAGAATGCCATCCACAACAGGGAAGGCTCCCCCTTAACTGCCTGCAATCCTTTATCAAAAAATGGCATAAATTTAAGCTGGAATGAGGCCAGGTCCTACGGGTACCACTTTAACCAAAGACTAGAACCCCGTGTGTGAAGGAGAGGACTCACATAATTTCGGGGGTAACACCGCCTGCAGGACGCCCACAGTAAGGGGCAGAAGCTCCATTTCCATAAAATGACAATGCCAAATTAATTCTAATTATCCTGATCACTGAACATTTAAATGAAAATGAAGACATTAAAGGTAACTAATTACTAGGAAGGCCATTTCTGAGGATGAATAAGAAAAGATTTTAAACAAAGACATTGTAAAACAATGGGTTTCAACTGCCCAAATCTTGTCAGTTTGTTTATTTGTACTGATCACACTGAATTTACACACCAGAAAATTGGGAATTATTTGGTTGTTAAAAGAATGTGGAAAAAGCTCTGTGGAGAAGTGTGTCCTCATTTGTATTTCCTAAAACAAAAAGTCACAGTTAATTATTTCCAAAGTGGTAACTTTATCAATTTTCATCAATGCAAATACAAATTAGGAACAAAGGCTATGAATAAATGTGAGAGTTAGGAAGAAAACTTATCTCTGAATAATTGTTGGCTTCATGGATTTGCTTTCACTGAACAAGGAAGTGGCAATCACTCTGGAATTATCATCATTTAAAAGGATGGCAAGGAAAGATGAAGGGAGGATCAACTTATTAGAGGACTATTTATAATTAGCAAATGAAACAGGAAATACATTTTTATTTAGGAGAAAACCCAAAGTTCATACCATATTGTCTTCCCTTTTTAGTCTAGAAGGGTAACTTCCTTATTTGCATTTCTCCAACTTATTCTTCAGAAGGAATTCCAAAATAATATCCTCACCTTCTAGAAAAGGAAATAAAGCTCCACGAGGCAAAACTGTTTTATTAAACAGGAGGTAATCTAAAAGGTATTCTTCTGAAAATTTGTTTTGATTCAGTTCAAACATATTTCCTACTTATTACCAAATAGCCTTCACAATATAAAAATTGGGGCCCAAGCAGAAACTTGTCAGTGAAAACAAATTAAAACAAAATGAAAAAAGCAACTCTGCTTTATTGTGATACATATCAGCATTGCATTGCCAAATTTAGATTGAACAAAAAGTCGAATATGGGAAATACTAATAGGCAATATGTTTATTTTCAATTGCTTATGTGCTAAATTGCTTAGAGGCCCCTTGCCTTAAATTTAATAAATGAATTCTTTCTTAAACCTGACATGAGAGGGGTGCTACACTTTCACTAAGTTCCACTTCAAACTCTCAAGTTTAACAATATACTCACAAATGCATAGCACTCCCTGCTACGATTCTTGCCTTAGTCCCTGGTTCCTTGTGGAACTGAGCCCAATTTAATTAAATCACTTGAAGTTAAGGAGCCACTGGGAAACTTTAGAATATTCTTCACGATGCACTCAATGTGCTTTACTCTTCCTGTGTCACCACTGCATTTTGCAATCCGCTATTTAGATAATCAACTTCCCCTACCATTAGTTGAAATAAATGAAAATGTCAAAAACTATAAAAGATCAGCAATATCGTATGCTTGAACCAACAACAGAGAGGAAAGGGCCATTTCTATCTTGTCCACTGGTATGTTTTGGGGGTCTATAAGTAGCTAATGTCACATACAAAATGTTCCATCACTCGCTTTATAAATGCAATCCCAACTCCTTGTGCTGATACTATTTATTTTTTTATGTTACGTTTTGCATATATTTATCCATCTTGTACTTTGACTGATTGCAGTCAACAAACATGTAATGTTGAGTGGCCATTAGTAGTCGACAGGAAATTTATTATATTGGAAGAGTGTACATTATCATTATTATTTCTTTATGTAGGCTCCACGCCCAGTGCAGAGCCCAACACAGGGTTTCAACTTATGACCCTGAGATCAAGACCCGAGCTGAAATCAAGAGTTGGGTGCTCAACCGACTGAGCCACACAGGCACCTCCGAAGAGTGTACATCATTAAAGGTAATTAGTATAAATAGAATATCTTAAGTCACAAAAAGTGAGATGAACCAAGAATCCAGTTAAATCTTGATCTACCAGAGCAGATTATTCAGCTGATATAAATTGGGGCCTTTCACCATCTTAATGCTGTCATTACTACATGCAAATAAAGTGAGTAGACATTTGGGACAGATCTACAGGAGATTAGTTAGTTCCACCTTCACGCAGGGTCAGCAAAGAAACTGGGGAGAAGCTGGTGCTGTGGACAATGGCACGAGCATGAGCCAATGAGTTTGGATAGTGCTAAGCTTCTGTTCTCCCTCTCAATCTAACTGAGCCATTGTAGGCAATATTTACTCATGTGACCGCATATTTACATTGTCTCTCATGTTCCACGTATTGGAGAGAACCAGGTACTAGGAAAAGGTAGACTGTCATTCTCACGCTGCCTCCAAGTGGACTGGGTCTAGAGAAACAATGTGTTTGCCCCACTACTGCAGCTGGGACAGTTGGGCCTGACCAAAGGAAGAGGTAGAACAGAGGATCAGTGCAAATTTTTGTTGAATACTAGGTGGTATGTAATCTACTGAAGATTCAGCATTGAAGAAGACCCCTCATTACAGGATTTCACAGATTCTGAACAAGCTGAACCAGAGAAAGAGAATAAAGGGTTCCAGGAAAGGGCACTGGAAGCAGAGGTTGACTGATTTAACCAAAATTCCCTACAGTCATCAACACGTCCTCCCTGCAAAGCCAGGGAAGGAAATGGAAGCCCCTACGAGGAGGTCGAATCACAAAGCTCTGAAGGTGCCTGCCATGCCAAGAACAATAATTCTAAGAGTTCAGACATTAGGTATGGGAAGAAACATCCAAAACCCAGATGGGAGACTTGAAGAAGCATATCTACTACGCGGTGGAAACTAGATTTGAACCCATATTTTCAACAACATTCTTTATTTTCTCTTCATAAGCACAGATCCACGCTCTGGAGTCAGAGTCCTGTCCAACTCATTTTTCCTCTCATTATCTATGTGACCTTGTGCACGTTACTTAATTTTTTTGTGTTTCAGTTTCCTCAGCTCTAAAAAAAGGAATAATGACTACAATTACCTCAGTGGATTGCTATGAGAAAAAAAAAAACTAGACAAATCTCACTGAATTATTTAACATAAGGTCCAGTTTATAGAAAGTGCTCATTTTCCATTTTTATGAAGTAGCAAGGGCAACCAGTTGAGACCCAGCAGAGCTAAAAATGTCAATAATTCCACTAACCATTGTCCAGAATGGATTTTGATGTTTTGCTGCGCCATCAATAACCTTCTGGTGGCAATAGAAAACCTGCATATGGTTTGGGGTAACCACCAACTTCTCTGCTTAGGTCAGGCTGAACATACCCCCAGCCCCAGGAGATGGAAGGGGCTGCGGTGTGCAGAGCTCCGAGGACATCATTCCCATAGACTTGAAGACATGATTTGGTTTGGGAATCAGTGCTTCCTGTGTTTCTTTCATGACTGGTTCTGAGCTGGACACTTACACAAATTAGGCTGATCGGAGCCTCTAAGGCTCCATTCTGGGATTTTAGTAGGGATACCGGGAAGTTCCCCTCTCCTTCCAAAGACAGGTGTGGGGGTCTAAAAAGACAGCTCATGCAGATGAAGCTTAAAGAACAAATGTGAAATGAGAGCAACCATATTCTGTGATGACCTCTGTGCCCTTGAATTAGCACCACTTAAAAATCTATCCTGAACTGTTAGTCATACAAGTCAATAAAGTATTGTATTTTGCGTAAGCAAGGTTGAGTTGAGTTTTCTCTCACTTGTAACCAAAAGCATCCTGACTGACTCATGGTCACTGATACACTCCATAATTGCTATTGATCACAACTTCTGCTTAACAAGTTAGGAGCTCCGATGTGTTGGCCTCACCTAATGTATCACATGCATGTGGTCCCTAAGTGGGTTGCCAACCCTAGCACACATTTAGTTCTGCCCACGAGCTGATTTCTCCTGATCTTAATGTTTTTTTTTCTTTTTCTTTTAAGTAGAATAATAGCAGATTAAAATAGTGGAATAATAAATGTGGAAGGATTAACATGAGATTTTAAGTGAAATCACCACCGCAATTATATTTTTTAAGTATTTTAGGCTTCGGTTTATATATTCTCTTTCTTTCTATTTTAGAAACTAAAGTGGCCATATATATATATATATATATTGTTTTTTTTCCTTGTTACCTGAAAATGTGCCCAAAGGCTAGAAAGCAATGGGGAGATACATTAACTTTAGTAAGTAAATACCTTCTTCTTGTCCTCAAAGTACCTGAGGGCTTCAGTGATAGGTACTATGCAAATGTACAAGTGGCCTGGAATGAAAATAGCTTCGCGCTCTCTCAAAGAGCAAAGCTATTAACCCTAGGGTTGTGGTGAAATTCTAGCTCTGGCAAGTTTGCCAAGCGGATTTTAATCAGTGCCATTTTATTTGAAAGCGGTGTAACTCAGAGAGAGCACATCCTCTCCTTCAGCATCCCTGTGCCTTATTGCCAGCTGACATTTAGTGCACTCCAACACACCAAAGACAGAGGAGCAATGCGTATTCTTCAACACAACGTACAGAACAGAAATGCAAGCTCTCCCCCAGGGGGCTTGTGCTATTGGTGCCCGTGAACTTAAACTCTAAAGACAAGGAAACTGATGCCCCAAACCCAGGGGCCACCTCTACGTCATGGTAAGAGAAATTCAGGCTCTATCGTTTTTGGATTGCCTTCATTTCTCTTTATGCCTTTAATAGTTCATATAGCAAATAAAAGATACAGGGAATGAGTTGGATTTGATAACAAGCATACCAAGTAGTGTTAGGAGACTAAATAACTGGCTTATACTTAAACACTTATAACTAACTGCATTCCATTTCTCTCCCATATATTAGAGAGAGAGATTGAGCAATTCATTGTAAAAGAGACACTGATGGGAGATTCAATAGGAGCCAGGAAAAAAGAGAAAATGAGTGAGTGCTCAGAGATCTAGAATGAAAACCAGGAGAACCTATGTTCAAAAAATGAAGACAAAATACCTTACAGAGGATTTGAATTATAACCCGAGAAAAAGCTACTGAATCCGTGTATAAAATTATTCTTGATGACATAAGAGAAGTTACAGCAAAAGGATGAGGTAAACTCCAGGTGCAAAGTGGCTCCTTAATGATCGAGTGACTAGTTATTAGGCATAAAAAATGAAGATAAACTTGAATGATTTTGGGAAAGCTTCCAGGAAGTTTGGATGTAGGGAGAAGGAGGAATGGCCCCCAAACTAAACAGCAATCCGTCTAGAATGGCAACGTGGCAAGTTCTGATACAGAGGACACAGCCCCCAAATTTGAGTCCAATGTGGTCTGAAAAATGACTTCCTCCCAAGGGTCAATACGGAGAATCTTCTGCTTTTCAGCAGCTCTGGACCTTCCTAGGAGCTTCCAAAATAACGCTAACAACTCCCTCTTCACCTTCAACCTGGTGGATAATTTGTAATATACATGACAGGCCACTTCATTTCTCTCTAAATCATAGTGAAACCATTTATTTGGTTTGAAACTGCTACTCAACATGGCAGAATTGTCTATTCTGAGTAAGAATCTTCAATAAAACCTTTTATTAGGTTTTCGAATATGCAGAAATTTGTTGCCTAAACAAACATTTTGAGGGAGACAATTGTTTAATAACAATCTAGCGACGGTTAAGTCACACTGGAAAAACATGCTCTCATTTGTAATTTGGAATATATACTCGGGAAGTTTATGGTATAGCCGATGAAGAACAAAATGTGTACAATAATATCACTGTAAGTGATGAAAAGCAGAATGTTCCCCTTATTTTCTAGCTCGGATTTCCAAATAAAATATGCTAATTTGTATCTCTTTTTTAAACATTCAAATAAATGTTCAAAAATAAACCTAAAACGAGACTTAATTTTTCTTCCAAAAATATTCCAACTGAGAGTACTGCCACTTCAGAGGGTATATTTTAAACTGATCTCTTTTTTAAAGCTAAGGGATACAAAACAAGAATAACTACCAACAGCAAAAGCAACTTGGGGTGGGGTCTGTGTAGTCCACAGAGAAATCTGAGGGGAGGAAACAAAATGCAAGTGCATCATCTAAATCATAAGCACTGGTCCCTAATCCGGGAGGGGGCCAACTGGCCTTTCTATGCTCAGTATGCAAACCCACAGCTATCATCTCTGCTCCTCATGTTGCAAAAATGTATCTTTAATTCCAAGGACAACCCAGCCTGAGGAATCAGATCCTGTAGCTGTGAGTGATGCCACATGAGCCCTGCTGCAGAAGCAAATCACTGTCGCGGCCTGTGTAACAGCTGGTCACCCAAAACAGCCCAATCGAAAATTTAAAAAGGTTTTTTCTTTTTTTCTTTATTTTTGCTCAACTACTAATATTGCAAATATTGGCTAGAAAGCAATCCCTTAACTCACTGTTACCCTAAAAGGGCTGACTTAATGGACTGTAACATTCTCCCAGGTAAATAATGCAAGGTTTTGTGTATTGTGTTTTTATACAGACTGAAGGTTCTCAGAGGTGATAGGGGACCCGTTTTTCTCAACTTTTATTTTAAATTCCTTTGTGCGTGATATCCAAATCCAAGGGCCTGAGATTTAAAATTAACGAGTAGGTCTGTAATCTTTCAGGGCGATCTTAACAGCCCACTAGTCACAAAAAGACTAAAAGAAGGCCAGACTAAAATTCATTTTTCTTCCTGCAGCATGGTTCATGATTTAAAGTCATGAAGAAATAATTTTTTCTCAAAGAACAAATAAAAGCCTTGTGCTCACTCTTACTTCGCATTTCAGTATGACTCTTATGCTGTTGCTCTAAATGAAATTTGTCATGCATCCTTACACAGATGGATGTTGACTTTCTGTTGTGGAAAAGTATTCATCCGGTGTTAGGGCAGACCAGGCTGGTATTTGGAAGGAGCCAAAGGTTCCAACCCTTGGGAGACATAATACATGGCTTGTCCTGGCTCGCCAGGATAGGGAAAGAGGGGGAACTATGTTTAACTCGCATAACCGTGCATAAACCCTCACTAGAAACATCAACCTCTTCCTCTGTCCTCCAGCACATGAATTCATTAAAAGCTCACTTCCCACACAGACCATAAAAACCACCTCTGATTGTAAGTCTTGGCTCAAGTCGCATCTCAGAGGGAAAGGCCCAGAGCTCCTCCCATAGCACAGCTTAGGGTCATTTGTCCAAACTTGGACCTGGTAGATAAAACCAGAAATCCCAGCCCAATCTACAAGTCAGGAAGCAAAGCAAGAGACCGTTCAGTGACCCGTTCCTGGGGACATGTGGCTTTATTTTGAGATCAGTATGTACTTTATTGCCCCTGAGTTTCACCTTCTGGTTTTTCCAAAGAAGGAGATGAAAAATATTTTTAAAATGTATTGTTGTTGTTTTTCTAGATCCTGGAGTGACTTTTAGAAAATTTCATTTATTATTACCTTCCCTTAATAAAAAAGCAACTTTAAACACTCTTAAAAAAAAAAAAAGGAAAAGGAAAATAGAGCCAAAGGCATTTAATTAGTCATCAAAATATATGGCTATTAAATATTACCATCTTAATTTTGGAAAAAAAAAAGTTTTGAGATAGTTTCAATGCCTTCACTTCAAGATCAGATAAGAGATAGCAATAAAGAAAGAAAGTAAATCAAAGCTGTAATTCCCCAGCCAGTGACCCATATATGCCAGGGGGGAGTTCTTTAAACATGAAATAACAATCACTATCACTCACTGGAGGAAAATGCCCATAGACAACATTTTCAGTAACTGTTTGTAGCACTTATGGTCAAGAAAGTAATTAACATTTAGAAAAACATATATATCCCATGCTAACATTTTTTTTTAAATTTTTTGACCTCACTTCATTTTCAGGAGTGGGAAGTTACTTTGACCTTTTTCTGTATTATATTCTTGAAATTAGCTCATCAACTTTCCCTTAAATATTATATTTTTCTTTATTCTTTAAATAGAGTATGTAATTATGAATGCAAATTTTGAGCTTGAAACCTGAAAGATGTGTTGGCTTTTTCAAGTATTTATCCTTTGAAATGTTCAAAATAACATATTGACAAAGGTGTATGCTTTAGAGAAGCTTTAACAAAACATCTGTGATATGATTGTTGCTATGGAAACTGGTTTATTAAACATTAAAATTAATAACTCTGAAAACCATTTTGGCTGACATGAAAGAAAGAACTTTATAAATGTAATTGAGGCATAATAGGAAAATAATCTCAGAGCAGAGGGACCTCCTTCATGGTGCCTTCTGGGACCAAAAAGACCTGTAGAAAAATGTCACGGCTGGTCCTTAGGGGCTGCAGGAATATGAGAAAGTGAATTGTGGTAGACCCCTGGGACATTTTCAAACATTTGTGTAAGTTTTTATTTCTTTCCAGATTTTTTTTAAGACTACTATTTCCAGGTTTATGTCAACCCAGGGTCACATTATAACTTTCATGAGCCCTAGAACTTTCGCCTTCCTTGGACTCCACCATTAATATTAAAAAATTATTTTTTAAACATGTGAACAATTATTTTTTCTATTTTAGGCAAAATTGAATAGATTTTTATGGCCCCTGAAAATTGCATTTTATTTGGATGTGGGAATAACATTAAAATTAAAAAAAAAAAAAAAACAACTTTTTTTTTGACCCTGAAATTTTCTCTTTTTGATTTTAAAATAAATTAAAATATTTTCATGGGCCCTAAAAATATCATGGTCCCCACACCAGTACAATGACCCAGCTTAGTTTGGGGTCCAGGAAAGAACTTCATTCTTATTCAGGTTTATCCATGTATCTGTGTTTTCCAATTTATCTTCATTATGTAATATCAGATAATAACCAAAACATTTTATTAAAACTATCATATCCTAGGAAAGAGAAAATAAAAATATCAATCAACATCTGGACAAATTATTATGGAGTATCAAACTCCTGTCTTATGCTGACATTATCAGTTCAAGAGGAAACCTGTTGGAACCTCCATATTGATCATCCCTTATTCCAATATAAATCCGGTTTCAATTAAAGTGAAGAAATTATCCAGCTCACCACATGCAGTGAAAACTATATTAGGTAAAGAAAAGGCAGAGGCATTTACTAAATTTTGTATTACTGAAATGTCACTATTAGACACTGAAGTGTGTCCCACCAAGATTCATTAAGTGGAAGCCCCAATTCCCAATGTGACTGTATTCAAAAACAGAGCCAACAGTGAGGTAATTAAGGTTAAATTAGGTCCCAAAGATGGGACCTAACCTGATAGGACTGGTGTCCTCACAAGCAGAGAGAGAGATCCCTCTGTCCTTTCCCCAGGCACACAGGGAAGGCCATATGAGCAAGGAGAGAGGCTGCCCCGGACACCGATCCTGGGGGCCCCCCAACCCTAGACTTCCAGCCTCTGGTCCCAAGGTGGTGACAACAGTCACTGATGAAATATTTTATCCATTGCCTGTGGCTGACGAGCCCTGTGGTCACCTCAGGGCACTCCTGTCCAGTAAATTAGCTTCACACAAATTTCTTTCATTCAAAGAAATGGAAATAATAGCTCATGTGTATTCTTTCCTTGGATAGACATTTTAACAAAACCATCATAATCCTAAGAAGTAATTACTATTATTTTTTTAATTTAAATTCGATTAGCCAACATATAGTATATCATTAGTTTCAGATGTAGTGTCAACAATTTATCAGTTGCATCCAATACCCAGTGCTCATCACATCATGTGCCCTCTTTAATGCCCATTATCCCCATTTTACAGATGAGAAAACTGAAGCATATCAAAATCACCAGCTGGTATGAGGTTATGCAGCACATAATTAAAGGACCTGCATTTTAAAGCTGGCAGTCAGACCACAAGTCAGTCTCATTTCATTTGTTTCCTTAACCCAGGATAGTGTCGAACCTATCAATGAGTAGGGTTGATTAGAAAATACTGAATATTGGTTTTTCAATGCGGAGATCTGAATAGGTTTATCTCTTGTTTCTCAGACCAGGGATTAGGACAAGGAGGGAAAAGCACGTGCCTCTCTGTCCAGCAGCATAGATGCAAGTGTATCTTCAACAGGCACTATAATGAAATTAGAATAGCACGTCCATAAAAGCACATGTTTCAATGTTGGGAGGGTCCCTCCTGCACTTCTGACCAGCCCTCTCATTTTACTCCTGGAAAGGGGATTTTGGAGACATGGAACGACACCTCCGTCAGCACCCATTTGCAAACAGGTCTGATTTCTGGCCGTACAGCCCAGCCCACTTTGCAGGACACCACGTGCTTCTCAGATTTCCTTCCGAATTCATCCTTGTGCCCTCCGAGGAGGAAAACTAGTACCCATCATGTCGAGAGAGGAATGGTAGCTTGCTCCAGTGTGCTTGGTGAGAAGCTCTTCAATGGAAGAGGGTGTCACGCAGGTGGTAACACACCTTCAGGTCCTCCTCTCGTGATGGTCCAAATCCTGCTCTGGCTGCCAGAACGCTTTGCAGATACTACCGAGATAACTCCGTATCTAGGCAAGACCTACACAACATATCTGACGAGGAACGCCGGTAAGATCCAAGATCAACCCCTTGAAGTCTGAGTACTTCCACTGGAAATCATGCACACACCTAAGATTACTTATTGTGGAACACTGTGGATGCTTCGGATCCAGATTTCCTGATGTTGGGGAAATCTGGTAAGATCATTAACTAAAAGCTCATTACTGTTCAGTGATTTTTAATAAAAGGAGCTTCTCCTCTGAGTGTCAAAACAAAACAGCATCTTCCATATGTGTCAAAATAAAAGAAATAAGATGGGGGGTGTAAATTCCTATTATCACATTGGATATTTTCAAACATAAACTCATTTTTTAAATAATCACTGAAAATCACTGAAGCTATAACAGACCTCAGTTTCCATAACAATATTTTTGCTCACAGCACTGAAGGAGTCCTCCTGCTCATTTTAATGAAGTATTTGAAAGAGTTGTGGGCATCTAAGCAGAAATCCCACATTCTGCTACCCTGACACGCACTGTTTATTTTTAATAAGACTCTCAGTATGACAACAGGCAAGGTTAACTGGGTAGCTTCCTATTTATAGGACAATCAACGCCAGGGTGAATATGAAGACTGTTTTCTTTCATCTTTAGCACTGATGCAACAAGTCAGCAAAAAGCTTCTGCCCCAGCTCTGTTAGGTGTTCTGAGATCGAAAGCACACAAGAAAACAAATATCAGATACTCACAGGGGGCATGTTACTTGCCACTTCAGTGAGACTTGCAATCACTCGCATTTCACGCTTCTGCTTTAAAATTCTGTTGCTCATTTCCCCTAAAAATAGCTTCTGAGGTCCTGTAGCTCCTTATCCTACATGTGGCTGAAATGTCTACTAGCTGTGGGGAGAAACGTTCAAAGCGCTCGGCGTAACAAAGAACACGTGGTTAATTATCATTACTTTTTAATTTACAGCTGAGGAGCTCTGCCTAAGAGACAACCAAAAACCCATTTGAAAATGAAAAGGTGAATTGTTGATGGGGTTGTTATTAAAGACAGCTAACCATTAACATGTCTTGATTAAATGCTCAGTTCTACTATTTTTTCCTTGCCTATGTTGTTTACTTTATATCCAAACAAAAGACTCAAACACACATCATGCACACCACGGTGGGAAAACTGGTCAGATAAATGTTTCCCCAGGCAAGTTCCCAGAAGTGCCTGCTCAGCTCTTGGCTGGAGCAGACTGACTGCTTTCCCTTGCTCGTGGCTGGCCATCCCAACTAGGGTCACTCCGCTGAAGAGAGTTGCTTTCTCTAGAACCATTATTACCCAATGGGATTGACCTACAACATTCAATAGCCCATTGACATTCTGACCCCGATGGGCAACCAACCACCAAACCAACCATTCTGAGGGAATATCAGAGATCATATCCCAAAGGAAGCAATTCAGCTCCGGGGTGGGGGCAGGGATGGCTAATATGATAAAGAGTCAAAATGAGAGAAAAAGAGAGTAATTATAATCTGTGGTTCCTATGGACACATTTAAATGTCTTTCGGAAATACATCATAGCCAATGAAATTAAATTTTATAAGTAATAACCTGTTACCTATTGGCCTTTAAAACAGGATTTTGACCTTCATCATGAAGTTTCTATTCAGTTGGTGAAGGAATGCAACAAATGAACACATCCATATTACATCAATGGTGACAGGTACCTTAAAAAAAAAGTATAAAGCAGTATAAAAGGATAGGCTCCAACAGAGCAGGGGGCTAACTGTATTTAGTACAAGATGCTTCAACAGTCCTCTCAGATAAGATGATTTTTGAGTAGAAATCTGAGTAGAAGAGAGAGAGATTTGATATTGGAAAGAAGAGAATTTCTTCCAGAGAAAATAGAGTGTTCAAAGGCCATCAATTACTCCCTGTGTAATGGAAATGACATATTTTAAGAGGAGGTGGAGACAAGAGTCTAATTCGTGGGCAGACATAATTAGAGCTCTAAGACTAGCACCAGGGGATCTTAGAGACCACTCTCAGGAAAGATAGCATCAAAAATGATTTTATTAAATTTGAGACATAATAGAAGTATTCGTAAGGGGTAAAATAATGTCAGCTTGAGGATGGGATCCAAATTCAGAATAATTATTGAATAATTAAAACTGGGACCAGAAACAACATTAATTTCAGTAGGAACAAATTAATAAGAAATGTAAAAAATAAGAGGTAATTTCATGAAGTTTATTCAATTCTCGTTAACAACTCTATGAGGTTGGCATTTGCCATTTCACTCTCATCGAAGAAATCATGAAAATGAGATTAGAAAAATAACCCAAGGGGTTAGACTAGAGATGGTACAGATTCTTCGCTTTGAGAAGTGAATCTGACTGGTCTTAGTGATTGTTTATCCAATGGAATTCCCCCAGAAGTTGCTTTCTGGGACTTCCAGGACTAGTCATAAGCGGTTTTGCATCTGCTGTTTTGGGAAATCCTCACTGAGTGAGGAGCTGGCATAGAGCGTAGCCCAAGTCTGCCATGCTGGAGAACGCATGTGTAGGTCAAGGGGTTACCAGTCCCAGGCAAGCCCAACCTTCCAGGTCCCATCCCACATTGCACCCTCCAGACAAGACGACCCACCACCTATGAGTGTCTGCATGGTCTCTGTGAATACACGTAGAACAGAAGAGGCACATAGCTGAGTCCTGCCCAGCTCCTGATGCACAAAACTAAGAAATAAATATATATATATATATAAAAATAAAATAAGAAGGTTGTTTGTTCTTTAGAACCACTATGTTTGGGGGGTGGTTTGTTAAACAGAAATACAAAATTTGTTCAAGTTAATCAGTAGATTCAAACTCCGCTCTTTAAACTATAAATGTGGGTCTTTTTCCCTGTGTCTAATATTTTATTTATTCAAAATAAAACATGAAACAATGTGGTTCCAAGGTTCAGGAATCACTCCAGAGGAGCTAGTCACAAGAAAATAATCCTAATAGAAAGAAGTTATGAAATAGTGCTGTCTGAATAACAATACAGTATGTCGATGTAGATTTAGAAACGGAAGAACTAGGCCAAAGAACAGAGAAAGAAATCTGTCAGTGTGGACAGCACTAACCATGGAGACACATGTTCCATTCTTGGGGAGTGATTCCGAGGAAGTTTCTCAATACCAGATTGAGTCATAAATTGAACTTTCTGTAACTGCTGCAAAATCCTGTAAAGACCATTTAGTTCACTAGTAGCTCTGAAATCTTAGTTTGGTTTTCAAGGCCAATCATTACCAGGAATCGGGGTCTTAACTAAAGAGTTCTTTAGCAGTCCGTGAATGTGTGGGGCACCTGGGTGGCTCAGCTGCTGTGTGTCTGATGCTTGATTTTGGCTCAGGTCATGATCTCAGGGTCCTGAGATGGAGCCTCATGTTGGACTCTGTGCTGGGCGTGGGGTCTGCTTAAGATTCTCTCTCTCCCTGGGCCTCTGCCCCTCCCCCCCTTTTCGAGAGCTCTCTTTAAAAAAATAATTCCTTGAATGTGACTTTTGTGGCTCAGTCTGTCTGAATCAAGTAACCTGGAAGATATGAAAAAGGTAAGTAAACATCTTAGAACTCATAAAATTGAAGGACAGGACTCCAGAGAAACACAGGGTTAGCCACACAGGATTATAACAATGGTGCATTACAGAGCCAAATTATTTAGCCA